>NW_026725675.1:0-54898 GCF_029784015.1 Lycium ferocissimum
GGTTCGGAGATATGAAATCTTCTGAGTATGATGTGTTATGGCGCTATCGACGGGCGGGCGACCATATTTTACGAGCCACCTTGCATGATTTGTATTTTCAAAAATGAACATTTTGATATTTTGGATATTGCACTTATTTTCGCGTACATTTCGATTATGACTATATTTGTTTACGTATCTTCGCACGCTTTGCATGCTACGTTACATATTCCGTCGACCTCACAATATTCTGGCCGCGTTTCATGCCGCGGTACACGTACGGTTCGGTGATCACTTCCCCGATCCTAGACACACTATTCTGCTGGTTGGAGTGCTCCCTTTATTCGGAGCCCACATTTTGGTACATATTCGTCCGTTGCATATGTATTTGTTTGATCGAGTACGGCGGGGCCCCGTCCCGTCATGTGATTACATTGTACATTTAGAGGTACGTAGACGTGTATGTGGGTTGTGCCTATCTCTGTCTGGTGTGTTCGTATGTTATATGTTCGGAAGTATCCCATTCGTCGTGAAACCTTGTCGGCTTGCATTTGTCTATATATATTTTTTGGCCGATGCACCATTTGATAGCCTTATAACCTGTGATATGTATATGTTTGCGTTTGAGACGATTTGAGACAGCGTCTGATATTTGTATACGTATAAGCCATCTGTATGTGATTCGGATTTGATGAATGTGTTTGGGTGCCCAGCTCGGGCACTAGTCACGGCCTACGGGGTTGGGTCGTGATAACGAGATGTTATGAAGAGTGCCCTAATGAATTAGTCTCGAGGAAAAAAGGGTAAAGGAGTTGGTGGAATGGATAAGGTTATTGAGTTTCACGTAGTCCTTTTGTAGTATTAAGTAAGTGATAGAAATAGAGAGGTTAGATGATGTGATAAACTATTACTTGTCTTGAATGATTGATAGGTAAAATGTTGACATAGTTAGTATTAAACAAAGCCTGTTGAGATATGAATTCTTAGTTCTTGATATAAGAAAGATTTGTTGTTTATGTTGGTGATCATAAAGGTCTAGAGAAGTTGAAATCATTAGAGGTATAATTTGGGATTAGTATGATCAAACTTCGATCTATTAGATGATGCATGTGTTGTAGGAATTCCAGTAGTAGGTTCGAGTCCATAAATATGGAAATTGGGTCTTTGAGCTAAAGTTAGAAATAAGTTTGACTGATAAGATGAATGGATAGTGGTTAGGGCGTACATAGTACCGTGGAGGCTTCCGTGTGGTTGTGATGCATGGTCGTTATAGTGTTTTGACCCATTAACTTTTTCCCAAGTCCCGTTAGTATGATCTATGACTTAATGAAGTCATTGGGTTGGTCTCTGCAAGGTTTGAGTGTAAATTGAGTCATTGAGGAAGAAGCTAGTTAAGTTAGCGAGTTAGAGTTGACCACGGTCAACGTCAGGTTAGGATGACTCCGTGTCAATGTTTTGAAAGTTCCAACATGCTATTATGATGATTTTGAACTTGTGCACAAGTTTTGGCGAGGTTCCAAAGAGTGCTAGATGGGCTTGGGTTTGGTCGCGCGCTTATTTGGCTTTTTCGCCGGAGGTTTATGAATAGAAATTGCTCCATAATGAGCATCCGACTTTTTTTTTTGAGTGAGGTCTGAACCATTACGAAACTATAGGAAAAAGAATCATCGCGTTTGGCCTCCGGATGAGGGAGTTATGACCATTTTAGTGCGGACCTGTCTAGCAGGGCCGCTATAGCGGAACCGTTGCAGGGGTCTGGAGACCGTCATAGCTACCAGCGGGGCCAAAAACCTCCATTTTCATTCCCCAACCTCGAACCCTTAACCCCAAGACCCCAAAGTCAGCTTTAAAGTGAGAAAGAGGCAAAATTCATCCCATTCATTGATGAAAGCATCTTGGAGGGTAAGTCCCCATCTTTCTTTATTCCTTTTCCCTTCTTCTTCAAGCTCCATGATTTTTCTATGAGGTCCATCAATGGTGGGTGAAAATCCTAGAATTAGTAAACCATTAAATAATTGGTGGGTTGTTTATTTTATTGTTGATTAATCATCTAGGAGTATATATTATCACTTTCTAGGAAAGGAATTTGATTTCTTATGGTTGAAATTGCATGTTGAGACTTGGGGTTCTAATAAAAATGGAATCTTTGTTCTAAAATATGTTGGAAAGGGAAAAATTTATTAGAAACCCTTGAATTGAAGGTTAATGATTGTAGAGATATAAGTTATGACAAATACACCATTAAAACATGGTTTCATCCTGGAGAAGAGGGTAGAAGTAAGTGGTTCTTCTTCCCCAAATTGTCGTTTTTATTTGAATACATGGATTGTTGCTTACTTAGCATCATATTTTTAGACTTTGACCGTTATGAGGCACTTCTAAAATAGAAGGCTCGTGTGGAGTAGTCGTGGCTCCTGTTCTGCATTCGAGGTAGGTTACGGCTTAATTTAGTTAGACTTTGATTAGCGAAATGCATGTATTGTATAGAATTGATGGGAGAAAGCATTATTAGGTCGTCGGACATGGTGTTTTGGTTGGATATTAGCTAGGTTGGTATGACTTCTGATTTTGTGGGCTCGTCGCCGTTACTTTATGTACTGAAACATGAGGTGTAGTTGTATTCATACTGTGGTGATTTGGGATGGAATTCTATTCAGTTGATTGTTGTTGATGGTGGCTTGTTGCCCTATTATTGTGATTAGACTTATTGCCTAAATTGTCGTGTTGTACCCAGTTCTCTCTTTCTGTGACATATATTATCAGAGAAAGGAAGGATAATGAGTTTAGGCTTGAATTGTGATATAAACTTATGACAGTACTTAGATGAAAACTTGATGTATGATTGCTGTTGATGATAATATATAGAAAAGTGGAGCTTATTGGTGATACAAGACTTAGTTGTGAGGCGTACTTGCTATATGTGGAGGTAAAGAGGGACATAGACTATTATGTTGGTTGAGATGATTGTATGATTCATTTCATGGTTGAGTTGATCCAAGCCTTGATATGACTTCTGGCTTTGCGATGTGCACCTTCACTGTTGCTTTATTGGCTTGTATTGATTTACCACGTTTACACTCATTTATCCGTTCATACACTCATGCATGATGAAAATGGTTTGGAAGACTTGTGGAATGATGCCTTGTGTTTGACATTGATATTGTTAATTGTTCATAGCCCATAAATACGAATGAACTGAAATACATTGAGACATACATTGTGATGTGAAATTGTTCAAAAGTTGATATAATCTTCTTGATGAACTTGTGATACAAATTGATGACAATTGTGGTGAGAAGCTAATATGATCTTCTCGATGAAAATAACATACTACTTGATAATTGCTCATTAAGCGGGATGTAACAGTGTTTCTTGTATAATCGAGTGGCTCCGAGTCTGAGGCTCTTTCTGGAACGGAGGGTGTATAAGCTTGAGTCCGAGGTAAATTTCAGGCGGAGGGCAATAAGTGACTCGGGTCCGAGGAGTGTTTCAGAATGAGTGATACATGATGTGGATCCGTGACCGAGGTTCTTTCCGAGGCGGAGGATTTATGGCTCGGGTCCGAGGAGTGTTCCGGAACGAGTGGTACATGGACACCATGGGTGTTATAGCCCGTATTTCGTACGTTCGGACGTTGTGGGATAATGGTAAGAAATTAAGGACAAGACCATGTTCTAAAATAAATTTAGTGTCGGAGTCGTTGGGAATGTTATTTATGGATATTGGTATTGTGGAAATATTGAGAAAGGCTAAGGGCAAGAAGAGAAATTCGCAAAATGGGCCGCGAAAAATAATGTGGAAGGTTAGGGACAAAATGGTAATAATAAGGAAAGTCGAGGGTAAAATAGTAATTTCACCAAGTACTAGAAAAAGTCTTGAAAAGGGGCAAAGTGTAAATGGAGAGGGACCAAAGTGTATTAAGGAAGACACTTGGTCTTCTTTGACCAAGTAAGAGAATTCAAGAAAAAGAAAAGAAAAATCAAGAAAAAGAAGAAAAGTCTAGAAAGAGGAAGGAAGATATATGACCATAAGTGGGGGACTAGGGTGCAAATTATGAAAAGATGACTTATTCATCTTTTATATAAGAGTTGGAGAGGGAGAAAGAAAGAAAAGAAAACAAAGAGGAAAAAAAGACTAGGCCATTCGGCCACCATGGAAAAGAAGAAAAAATTTGGAAGCCATGGATATTAATTGCCAAAAATTATTCTCTTCAAGTATTCTAAGCAATTGGGAGGTCCCCTTTAACATGAGATGATTGTTGGAGCAAGAAGAAGACATATTCTTGCAAGTTACAAATTCTAGTCAAGTGGGGAATTGAGGAAAGAGGTAAGAGTTTATGTTCTTATACATGCTTTGGATGATTATGTATGTTGTAGTATGCAAAGTGAATGAAATTTATGAGGTTGTTGGTGTGGGAGCTTGGCCGTGTGGTTGTGTGTTGTGTGGCATGAAAGAATGAATTAATTTTTATGTAGTGTTATAATTATTGTTGTTATGTATTTTATGACGAAATGAATGAAACGCATGAAATTGTGATGTTGGTGGTTGTGTGGCCGTGAGATGGCATTGTGGCCGTATGCATGCATGGTTAATGGAACAATGATTCAATGATTCTATTTAGTGTTTTGGTTGTTGTTGTAATGTAAAGACAAGGATGGAAATTCATGAAAAATATGCATGTGTGTGTATGGCCGAATAGAATAGTGTATGTGTAGAAAAATGGATTGAATTTATTTAATGATTTGGAAGATTGAAAAAGAGGGTTGTTGTGATTAAATTTTAAAGAAGGAAGTATGTCGTTGTTGTTTCATTGAAGTTAGAAGGTCTCGGGAAAAGTAGTATGTTGATTGAGTTGTTGGAATATCATGTAAAATAAATATAAATGGCTTATTGTATTGTTGGCAAGATTGTTGGAATTATTGTTAGTTTGGCAGGGTTGAATTCCGGATTGCTATTGTTGATTAAAATGAAAAGGAGTTGGATTTTGGGCATGGTATATTTACAGGGGAAGTGCTGCCGAAATTTCGGTAGCCAAGTTCATTTAAGAATCCAACCCTAAAGGCTTCTAATCAAGGCTTGGTAAAATGACCAAATTGTAGATTTCGGCGTGATTTGCAACGCGAATTTGGAGAGGTGGAAGGAGTGGCAAGAGGTATGTAAGACCTTACTTTCTTTCTTTGGCATGTCCTAGATGTATAGGCTTGATTTCGCGCCTCGGGGACTTCCCTAATTCGTAAATCCGAGATTGAAAAATAGTTACTATTCATTCAAAGGGCATTGAACCAAAAGTGCTTGAATAGTGAAAGAAAGGTCGAAACACCCTAGGACTTGCAAGAATACGACCCGATCACCCTAAGACTTCCATAAGCAACATTATGAAATGTATTATACGTAAATTGTGTACGCCGCCTCATTCGACCGAGGCGGGCCCACTATTCCCAAATCCCTTCTTATTGTTACATTAAGCTTATTTCCATGCTATAGCTAATAAAAGTTTTTGGTTATCGTTCCTACTATCAAATTAGTAGTTGTTTTAACTAAACCTTTCGACCCCAACGCATGATTTTCTTCTCTAAAAGTTTACCAAGTTGTTTTTCCAAAATACTCAATTTTTTTGTTTAAAAAAAAACCAAGCTTTATAACATCGAAAGTCCTACTAACTAAAACGACTACCATAGTTCTATGATGATAATAATGATGCCGGGGAATAAGAAAGGTATATGACGATAATAGCCAAGGCTATGGTTTTCAATGGCTATGACGATGTCAAAAAAAATGAGAATGGTACTATGATGACTATGACGAGAATGATCTTATGTCTAAAGGTTCCAAAGTACATGAAATGCTACACTATGATTCTATTCCATGTTTATTCATAATGTTGACCTCCAATGATTGTCTCGCCTTATTACTAGTTCCTTCAAGGTGAGATAAAGCGCCCATGGTTATTTCATAATAAAATCGGAGGTTACCGACCTTACGTCACTCCGATAGCGTTATAGCTTTTCCTTGGGCTCCCATGCATGCTGTTTATGTGATAATGTATATAATACCTGATATTGATGAATGTATGTGTATATATTGTATATGTGGGGAATGGGGAGCTTACCGTGTCCACCGATTCGGTGGCTTATCATCCCGGACGCGGGATGCCCGGACGCGGGATATGGGAGAGCCGTACGCGGCGTCTGTTTGTGTGATATATATATATATATATATATACTATGATATATTTGGGACACTGTTGGGGAGGGGGTGGGAGAGCCGATGAATTCGGCGTCTGTACTGCAAGCAAAAAGTACCGTTTTCTGAAAAGTATCTGTTTTCTATGTACAAAAACAAGAAACACCGTGTTCAGAAAAAGAAAAAGAAAAGGCTAGGCATGCATGGCTTCCGCCCGAGTGGCACTCACATGTACAAAGTTACTCCTTTATCCTATGCTATCGTCTATGTTTCCATACGCTATTGCTCCGCACGGAGTTCATCGTTTTACACGTGATAGGTTCCATATGCATGAACACAGCTTCCCATGATATATCTCGTATGTACAGAATACTCTCTTTACATGATATACTCTACAGCTCTTACTATGTTGTTACTGTTCATGTCTTACATACTCAGTACATTGCTCGTACTGACCCCTCTTCTTCGGGGGCTGCGTTCATGCCACGCAGGTACACTCAGACGGATAGAAGCCAGGATAGAAGATCTTCCAGCGAAGTTGGCAAGCTCCATTTGGCCTGGAGTGTAGCCGAGTCATAGCACACGTGCCGGGTTTCGATTCTGATTTAGAGACTTTGCGTGCAGTCGTGGGTAGCAGAAGTCAGTCTGTCAATGGCTTTATAGGCCAATGCGTTAGTTTGTATTATGACATGCGTTGTGTACAGTGCACATTTTCTTTGTTTTAAAAGCAACAAGAGAGCCTTACTATGTGTACCTGACTTAGAAAAAAAAAAATTATGCATGAAGTGAGCGTCAGAGGGTTCGCTCGGCCCTAGGTAAGGGTCGGGTGCCCATCACACCCTGGTCAGTATTAGGGTGTGACAATGGGTGCCCTGCAGGTCATGACTACTGAGCTATGACATCAGTAGCATGTGTGTACAGTGTGTATTTGTCCAGGGCATTTCATTGCACGTCATCATAGTTTGCATTGCACATCATTATGTTTTATTCTACATTATTATATGGCTCGTTGTTTCTGATTTTGGTATGTTTGCTGAAACGGTTGTTGTGGTATTGGTATGATCATTGACTGAGTTAAATTGTGGATTAGTGATTCTACCTAGGAAAGGAACTTGGACTTGTGATTATCAGGTGAGGTTATTGAAATTTGACAGACTTGTGGGTTAGAAGCTTCAACTTAGGTTATGACACTGTTATTGTTATATCCCGTACTTTTGCATATACGGGAAATTCAAAAATAATTGTGACTTGTAAGAATAAGGCAATATTTTGATTTTGGTCAATATGTATGTTGTTGGTTTTGAAAAATATGAATGCGAAACATGGAGAAAGTCCGAGGGCAAGATTGGAAATTTTGCAAATTAGTTTCGGGGATTACAAAATATTGACCTACTAATTGGGCTCAAAAAAAAAAAAAAAAAAAAGAGGCCCAAAACAAAGGGGTGGCCGGCCATGAGTGGAAAAATGGGTCCAAGCCCATGTTTAATTTAAATCATGTGATAAATAATTAAAAGGGGGCTATCCTTATTCATTTTCAAGAAACTTCAAGAACAAAGAAATTGAGAGGAAAAGAAAAAAAGGTCACGGCTAAGGGAAAGAAGGAGGAAAAAATTGAGGGCTTCCATCTTTGATTAAAAAATTGTAATCTTTGTATATTCCTACTAAGCTCAAGACCCTCTCCATCATGATATAAATTTTGAGTCAAGAAAGTGCTTCTTGTGGCAAGTGGAAGAATTAGAAAAAGGTAAAAATTCTACTCTTTTATATTGGAAGAATTGTATGTATATGTTGTAGTATATGGAGAGAAATGTAAAGTATAAAAATTGTGTGTTATAGATATGTATATGAGGGTGGACGAAAATGGAGTTATTGGAGAAGAAAAATTAAATTTTATTTGTTATGTTAATTGTGTTGTAGTGGTCTTGTGGAGTAAGTGGGAGAATGCTAGCCAAAAATTTCATGAAAATTTGGTGTAAAACGATTGTAGGAAAATTAGTGAGGTTATGGGAAATTTGCATAAGTATGGAAATGAATTGTAAGGTGCAAATTATGAATATTGTTGATGAAAGGAGGAGATGGAAATGTGTTATGAATATGTATGTTGAAGATTAGAAGTTTCGGATGAATTATGGTTTCGATGGAAAATTTGTATATTTTGTGAATATTTTGTAAAATGATATGAAAACACTTCCTAATTATATTGGAATGATCTTGGCCAATGTAGAAATATGAAAATATTGACCTTGATTTGAAAATGCAAAGTTAGATTGGGAGATGTTGCTTTATTTGAAAAAGAAGACAATATATGTTAGAATGCGTTTCAATTCGGCTTGTTGATGTTCTTGGTGTTGTTGTTGGGTTGTTGTTGATCATTTTGAGCCGAGTTGAATCTCGGGGATGTTATATGTGTAGGGGAGATGCTGCCCAAATTGTTATAGAACAATATTGGTTAAGTTTGGAAATTGTAAGTTTCATGAATAGTAACTGGTCAATGTGACCATTTGCAGATTTTTGGCGAAACGGGAAGTGAAGTTGGAAAGGCGTAAGAAGCCAATAAGGTATGTAAAGCTCTCCCATTTCTTCTCTTGGCATGTCTTAGGTGTACTAGGCTCGGATTTGGACCTTGGGGACGATTCTACTCCTAGAAATCCAAGTTTGAATTTGGCCCTTTTTCATTCAATAGAATTGAATTAAGAAACTCATGTTTTGTTCAAAGGATCCTTTAAGCAACTAAAACTTGTCCAAACGGAATTGGTTGGTCTTGAATCTTTAATACATGACTCCGTCAGGTCTAACGATCACAAATTGGATACACCGCCTCAACTCGACCGAGGTGGGTCCCCGTATTCCGAGATTTCCTTATGGTGCCCGTTTGACGCACTTAAGCGAAACTTAAAGAAAGCTTTTGGTTATTATCTTAATTATAAAAAATAGTTGTATGACATATTTTGACACGTAAATGACCGCAGAAACTTAAAGCTCTCACTTACTACTCCCGGTCAATCTGAACTCGCTTATGCACTTTTGGATGGCGGTAAACACATTTGGTCCTTGAGTTATGGAAAGTAGCCTGATTATCTGTTTGTTGTATGCATATAGTTACATGAGTACGATATATGATGCTATGATTATTCACCGAGTCCCGAAAGGGCCGGGTACGACCGAGTTCCGAAAGGGCCGGGTACGGTATACGATGATGTGATTATTCACCGAGTTCCGAAAGGGCCGGGTACGGTATACGATGATGTGATTATTCACCGAGTCCCGAAAGGGCCGGGTACGACCGAGTCCCTCATAAAGGGCCGGGTACGGTACGCATGCGACATTTCACCGAGTCCCTCGCTAGAGGGCCGGGTACGGCGTATGTATATATGATGATATTATGACATGACACGGATATATATGACACACGATTTAAGGCAAGTCTTCGATTCTCCGTCTTCCGATTTGTGTTGATACTATATTTGTTCTCGTGAACCCCGAACCCCCGATTATGATCCCGTTTACTATATTCTATGCTTTACATACTCGCACATTTTCCGTACCGACCCCCCTTTCTTCGGGGGCGCGTTTCATGCCGCCGCGTAAAGCCTTGATACACGTTTGAGCGAGCCGTCAGCTTAGGACTCCCGTTCAGCTATTTTGGAGAGCTCCTTTGTCCGGAGCCCAGATTTTGGTACAGCCTTTTGTTACATTTGTGCATATTTGTTCAGGGTACGGCGGGGCCCTGTCCCGTCATATGACTTTGTTACTCTGTGTAGAGGTCTGTAGACATGTCTGTGGGTGTGGTTATGTCTGTACGTGCCTATATGCACGCATTGTATGTTTGGGCGGTTTATTCACCGCGGCAGCCCCTTGTCGGCTCGCCTATATATATATATATATGGCTATGTTGGCCGGCGCGGCCTTTGTTGGTATTTTCTCGTGCGCAGTAAATTTTGGTTAGTAAGAAAAATGAGGAAACTCGCCCAAATTTTTCTAAATATCTCGAGTTATTATTTGTGGCTTTTGGTACGTACGGTGCCCGGTTCGGGCGCTAGTCACGGCCACGGGGTTGGGTCGTGACAAAAGTGGTATCAGAGCGGTTAGTCCTCGGAATGTCTACAGACCGTGTCTAGTAGAGTCCTGTTTATCGGTGTGTTGTGCACCACATCTATAAACAGGAGGCTACAGGACATTTAGGATACTACCCTTCCTTCTGATCTTAGATCGTGCGATAGAGCGGTATTATCAGGATGACTCCCTCCTAACGAACTGTTATGTTTTCAGCGATGCCTCCGAGAAAGGCAACGGCTGCCCAGAAGGGCAAGTCTACGGCTGCAGGAGAGACCAGTCGGGCCCAGAGAGTTACTAGGGCCCATGCCCAGCCCGAGCCGGAGATTGTGCCCCGGTCGGTCGATTCGCCACCCCGTCACCATCGAGGAGGGACACGGAGCGGCGGCGGTGCGCACGGACGACAGAGGCGGCCCCACCCCCGATTGCCGAGGCTCCCGGCTCCCGGTAGGGGCGGAGTATAGGGCCATGCGTGACGCGGTCCAGTTGTTGACTAGGATTGTGGCGGGGCAGGCCCGCAGGTACGGTTTAGGGGGCGATTATGTAGACGGACGTGACAGTCAGAGGGCTCGCTATTTCTTGACCTGTAATCCGCCAGAGTTTTTCGGGTCAAAGCCCGAAGAGGACCCCCAGGAGTTTATCAGACAGATGCAGCGCACGCTGCGGTTGATTAAGGCTTCTGAGACGGAGTCTGTCGAGTTTGCGTCGTACCGGTTGTATGATATAGCCGCTAACTGGTACGAGTCCTGGAGTTATCGAGGGCGTGAATGCTCCTCCGGCGGTATGGGATGAGTTTGTGGAGGCCTTTCTTGGCCACTTTCTGCCTCCGAGAGACGCAGGCGAGCCCGAGTTCACGAATTCTTACAGTTGAGGGGACGGTAGGAGTGTTCGGGAGTATAGCCTTGAGTTTGATTCTGCGGCAGACACGCGCCTCATATTGTGGCCGACATGACCGACCGAGTGCACCGCTTTGTGATGGACCGGATGATTATTCGATAGAACGGTTGTATGGCGATGGCCTCCCGGCCCCGGCATGGATATCGCACGGTACGAGCATATGCCCGGGCGTGGAGGGCCGACACGCAGGTCGCCACCGATAGGAGTTATGACAGGGGCCGGCCCCAAGAGGGCTAGATCGGTGGATATTCGGGGAATTCGGGCGGGCGGCCCGCGGTGCAAGACACCGGGTCTTCCTCTCAGCCCAGCGAGTGCACCCCCCGGTTCCGGATAGGAGATTTGACAAGACCGGTATTCGGGAGCCGGGACGAGCTCCGGGGCTTCGAGTTCACGAACGTGCAGAGTTCGGGTCGAGGCCACCCTTGCCCCGGTGTTCTCGTTGTGGTAGGCCTCACTTCGGGGAGTGTCGTTTGCCACCGACGCGTGTTATTATTGCGGCCGTCCGTGCCATATTATGCGGGAATGTCCGTACGGCGCGCCCTAGGGGCGGATATGCCGCACCGGCCGGGCCGCGGCAGGTCGCGCGCAGCCTCCAGTTCTAGCGGTCCTTCGAACCGCATGTATGCTCTGACTAGCCGGCAGGACCAGGACGCAGCACCAGATATGGACACAGGTATAAGAGCCTTTATTATAATATTTTTTTATGTATGTGCAATTACTGTGTGAATGTTATTAAATAGCCATAGGTGGGAGTTTAGAAGCCGATAACTGAGTATGTATAAATAACGGCGGTTAAGGTGTGTCCGTCGCTATTGGGAATCCGCGAGACTAAGACGAAGAATGGTTTTACCCCATAGGTGATAATGAATAGGAAAATCGAGTGAAGGGTAAAATGGTAATTGTGTCACGAGGGCGTCCGGAAACCTGTCAAGACTTTGCTTTACTCCAAGTTACGCGACGAGGGTCATGCGGTGAAGAAAATGCGATTATACCGGCGCTAAAGCCTCGTATTTCGCCGAAGGTCTGAAGTTAAGCGTGCTAGAGTGAGGGAAATTCCAGGATGGGTGACCCCCCTGGGAAGTTTTTGAAAGTCTTACAATTTCAGCCGGAAAAGTAAATGGGGAACTAGGGTAGCTTAAAGAGACTTAGAATATATCGAGTAGACGAATATTTTAAAAGGTCGCGTAGGCCGAAGTGGACTAGACCGGGGAAAGAAAGAAGAGGCGTCACAGCGCTCCGGAATCGGGGGTGTTTGAGGGATCCTTTGAAAGTGGAATATTGGCAATTACATATGTGCACCGGAAAGCGGGTGCTACTCCGTGCATGACTATGTTAGCGAGTGTGCGTATTCCGGTAACCGATGCAACGGTATATGGAAGGTGTTAATCGGACAGATACCGAAATTCGATTGAAAAGAAAACAACTAGCGCAAATGTCCTAAGTAAGTCGATGTAGTTTTCACGACAAGTTAAGCTCAGGAAGTGTTGATACAATAAAACATAGGAAGAGAAAATGAAAAGGGCAACGACACGGGAATTAAAATGGCGGAACAAAAGGGTGGCGTGACTGAAATTAGAGAACATGAATATAGGGCAAGTATAATCCAAAGAACGATAAGTACACCCCAAAAAGGGGGGAAGTAGATACAGATACTCGGGCTATAACTAATGTTCCTTGCCGAGATGAGTTCATAAAATACAAGATTCGACTAGGGGAGGAATTTGATCCAGGATATGTCTTAGACCTAGGTACATTGTCGTAAGGTAAGGATGTTGAATACTAAAGACATGGCATGTGTTAAGCTATCGAGACGGGGTAGTAGCAGAAAGGAGATGACTTGAGGAGCTAAGGGGGGAAAACGAAAAGGAAATATAATCAATAGATGGAACCGTATGTTATGATGATAAGGAAACCCCGAGATCCTTATAAGACCCTACGGGACTAGTTGAACATTCGAGGACGAATGTTCTAAAGGGGGGAAGGATGTTATATCCCGTACTTTTGCATATACGGGAAATTCAAAAATAATTGTGACTTGTAAGAATAAGGCAATATTTTGATTTTGGTCAATATGTATGTTGTTGGTTTTGAAAAATATGAATGCGAAACATGGAGAAAGTCCGAGGGCAAGATTGGAAATTTTGCAAATTAGTTTCGGGGATTACAAAATATTGACCTACTAATTGGGCTCAAAAAAAAAAAGAAAAAGAGGCCCAAAACAAAGGGGGTGGCCGGCTATGAGTGGAAAAAATGGGTCCAAGCCCATGTTTAATTTAAATCATGTGATAAATAATTAAAAGGGGGCTATCCTTATTCATTTTCAAGAAACTTCAAGAACAAAGAAATTGAGAGGAAAAGAAAAAAAAGGTCACGGCTAAGGGAAAGAAGGAGGAAAAAATTGAGGGCTTCCATCTTTGATTAAAAAATTGTAATCTTTGTATATTCCTACTAAGCTCAAGACCCTCTCCATCATGATATAAATTTTGAGTCAAGAAAGTGCTTCTTGTGGCAAGTGGAAGAATTAGAAAAAGGTAAAAATTCTACTCTTTTATATTGGAAGAATTGTATGTATATGTTGTAGTATATGGAGAGAAATGTAAAGTATAAAAATTGTGTGTTATAGATATGTATATGAGGGTGGACGAAAATGGAGTTATTGGAGAAGAAAAATTAAATTTTATTTGTTATGTTAATTGTGTTGTAGTGGTCTTGTGGAGTAAGTGGGAGAATGCTAGCCAAAAATTTCATGAAAATTTGGTGTAAAACGATTGTAGGAAAATTAGTGAGGTTATGGGAAATTTGCATAAGTATGGAAATGAATTGTAAGGTGCAAATTATGAATATTGTTGATGAAAGGAGGAGATGGAAATGTGTTATGAATATGTATGTTGAAGATTAGAAGTTTCGGATGAATTATGGTTTCGATGGAAAATTTGTATATTTTGTGAATATTTTGTAAAATGATATGAAAACACTTCCTAATTATATTGGAATGATCTTGGCCAATGTAGAAATATGAAAATATTGACCTTGATTTGAAAATGCAAAGTTAGATTGGGAGATGTTGCTTTATTTGAAAAAGAAGACAATATATGTTAGAATGCGTTTCAATTCAGTTGTTGATGTTCTTGGTGTTGTTGTTGGGTTGTTGTTGATCATTTTGAGCCGAGTTGAATCTCGGGGATGTTATATGTGTAGGGGAGATGCTGCCCAAATTGTTATAGAACAATATTGGTTAAGTTTGGAAATTGTAAGTTTCATGAATAGTAACCGGTCAATGTGACCATTTGCAGCATTTTTGGCGAAACGGGAAGTGAAGTTGGAAAGGCGTAAGAAGCCAATAAGGTATGTAAAGCTCTCCCATTTCTTCTCTTGGCATGTCTTAGGTGTACTAGGCTCGGATTTGGACCTTGGGGACGATTCTACTCCTAGAAATCCAAGTTTGAATTTGGCCCTTTTTCATTCAATAGAATTGAATTAAGAAACTCATGTTTTGTTCAAAGGATACTTTAAGCAACTAAAACTTGTCCAAACGGAATTGGTTGGTCTTGAATCTTTAATACATGACTCCGTCAGGTCTAACGATCACAAATTGGATACACCGCCTCAACTCGACCGAGGTGGGTCCCCGTATTCCGAGATTTCCTTATGGTGCACTGTTTGACGCACTTAAGCGAAACTTAAAGAAAGCTTTTGGTTATTATCTTAATTATAAAAAATAGTTGTATGACATATTTTGACACGTAAATGACCGAAAACTTAAAGCTCTCACTTACTACTCCCGGTCAATCCGAACTCGCTTATGCACTTTTGGATGGCGGTAAACACATTTGGTCCCGAGTTATGGAAAGTAGCCCGATTATCTCGTTTGTTGTATGCATATAGTTGCTATGAGTACGATATATGATGCTATGATTATTCACCGAGTCCCGAAAGCCGGGTACGACCGAGTTCGCCGGGTACGGTATACGATGATGTGATTATTCACCGAGTTCCGAAAGGGCCGGGTACGGTATACGATGATGTGATTATTCACCGAGTCCCGAAAGGGTCGGCACGACCGAGTCCCTCATAAAGGGCCGGCACGGTACGCATGCGACATTTCACCGAGTCCCTCGCTAGAGGGCCGGGTACGGTATGTATATATGATGATATTATGACATGACACGATATATATATGACACACGATTTAAGGCAAGTCCTCTCGATTCTCTCGTCTTCCGATTTGTGTTGATACTATATTTGTTCCGTGAACCCCACCCGCTTATGATCCCGTTTACTATATTCTATGCTTTACATACTCGCACATTTTCCGTACTGACCCCCCTTTCTTCGGGGGCTGCGTTTCATGCCGCGCAGGTGCTGATACACGTTTGAGCGAGCCGTCAGCTTAGGACTCCCGTTCAGCTATTTTGGAGAGCTCCTTTGTCCGGAGCCCAGATTTTGGTACAGCCTTTTGTTACATTTGTGCATATTTGTTCGTGGCACGGCGGGGCCCCGTCCCGTCATATGACTTTGTTACTTCCGTGTAGAGAGGTCCGTAGACATGTACGTGGGTGTGGTTATGTCCGTACGTGCCTATATGCACGCATTGTATGTTTGGGCGGTTTATTCACCGCGGCCTTGTCGGCTCGCCTATATATATGTATATGGCTATGTTGGCCGGTGCGGCCTTTGTTGGTATTTTCTGTGCGCAGGTAAATTTTGGTTAGTAAGAAAAACAGAGGAAACTCTGCCCAAATTTTTCTAAATATCTGAGTTATTATTTGTGGCTTTTGGTACGTACGGGTGCCCAGTTCGGGCGCTAGTCACGGCCTACGGGGTTGGGTCGTGACAGTTATGGGATATTCTGTGACTTGGATTTGAGTATTAAGTGCCTATCTGTTTATCTTGTTGATTTTATACTTATATGCGTGAACTAATCTTAGTCGGTCTATGATGCTTACCGGTACATAGTGTTTGTACTGATACTCCCTTGCTGCACCCTTTTTGAGTGCAGATTGTGTTCCAGAGATTTCATCCAGATTACATCTCTATCTTGAATCTAGTTTGCTCGATCAAATCCGAGGGTGAGCTTCTATCCATGCCATGCCACCTGAATATCTCTCTGTCCAGATGTCTATTTTTATTCTAGACATTCTATGTTATTATATTTGAGATATACTTCATTCTTTAAACATTATTAGTTAGGTCCTTGTACGATGACTTTCAGATCTTGGGGGTGTAATAGTTAAGATTTCCGCCCTTATATTATGAACTGTTTATTTATTTATTCATTCACATGATCATTTATTGTTTTAGTGTAAATGATTAAAGAAGTTAAAATTGGCTAATGATTAATGGGTTAACGGATAAGGGTTTGCCTACTAGTGATAATAAAGTAGGTGCCCGCACCATCGGTAATTAGGTTCGTGACAGCTATTTAGATTATCCTTTTTTGTACTAGTCGACCTTATACAGATACCATATCATCTCCTTTTATTTCCTTGGTCGGACTCCTTAATTCTTTACAATATTATCATATTCATATTTGAACCTTTCTTCCAATTTCCTCTCCTCAGTTTTAACATAATTACAACATAATCTCATGAACATGGAACTAAGACAAAATCTTACTTAATCATAATTTCCTTTCAATACGAGTATGCTTCCCACCTTAAGTCCTTGGCTCTCTTATACCGGTGATTAATTGAGACTTAAACTAACCTCCATTCTTCTTCGGCTCCTTATCGTCATCCTTGCACCATTCTGTTAGCCATTTGATCATGGCGATTGTTTATATTGTTCTATGTCATACACTCTCACAATTGATATAACCAGCGGCTTGGAATTTCATGACTTGTGAGGTATTCCCTAATCTCAGGCAGTACTGCTGTCTTGCTATGCATAGGCACACTATCTTCCTTTCCTTTGAAGATTATTGAACTTTTCTATAAATATTCCTCTTTTAAAGCTTTCATCTCTTCTAGTGCTACAAGTTATTTTAGTAATCCCGATTGTCCCTTATACTTATCCCTGGTCACATGTGGCCTTCCTCACTCTTTCTGCTACCCCTTGGAGTACTTTACTGCATATCTAAATGTACCTAAAATGTCTTCAGCGTGAGTGATTCGAGTCATAGTCCGGAATACAACGTATCGCATTGGCGAAACTTATTCTCCTGATATACCTGCATTTAATCCATTCTCACTTTTCTTTAGCACATTCTTGATATATTGGTTCATCTCAAATTTTGGCTCCTTCAAGCCAGTACATTTCCCTCTTTCGATCTTGGGAATATTGTAGCTCATCTTAGAACTGAATTTGTTCTTCCCCCCTTTTAAAGTATTTTCTCATATACTCGTAACCTTTGACTGTTAACCGTCTTTGATAGTCATATGGCCGACCTTAGCGATCCTTCAACTCCTCTATTCCTTATGATGCCGGAGTTCTTTTCATCGCATAGTTTAACTTATTTCCTTTTTGCTAGTTAAGTTCTTGTATCAAATCAAAATGCTTATACATATCGGATACAATTCAGATGCCTTTTTTTATTGTCTTTTCACCTCTACCTTTCATGACTAGTAATCCTCTAGGCTAATGAATTAATGGGGACATCAGAATTCATTAGGCCCCTTACGGAGTGTCCGACTATACCGCGCTCCTTTAGCCCTAGTCTTTCTCCACGACTATCTTCTTAATATCCTTGAAATTCTCCTTGCTTTGGGTTCCCAATTCCGATTTATGTCTATAATATACCATTAAAAGTTGATATTCTACACCATCCATTCCCATGACTCGTCCTTTCATTAGCTTAGCTCATTTTGTCCCGTAATTCTTCTTAACTACTTGTTTGTATCACAGCTATGCATCATAGTCCTTCTAGTGTTCGGTCGGATCTTGTTCTTATCATCAAATCCTCACAAAGTTCACCCATACCTTTCTTCTTTCGTCGAGTCTTCATCTTCCTTTATGATACTACAGCTTGTACACACACACACACACACACACACACACACATATATATATATATATATATATATATATATATAGATATATATATATATATATATATATATATATATCTCAAATTTTCTCGGTTTTCTTCATGATCGCATCTTTCACACAACCATTGTCTTATAATTTCAATTTGTCTTCCTTTGGGCAAGCCTACTGACTCATTAACCTTCTCCTTGTTATCGGCGGCCATATAATTCCCTTTAACCATTTCGTTAACTCCTCATCCTCCCTTTAGTCCTCATAGTTCCTTTTGTTTTCTTTTACTCATAAAACGCCTATTTCCATCTTTGGAGTGTTTCGTTACGAGTGCGAATCCCTTTTGACGCTGAAAATCTCTTCTTGGGGTACTTTCTCCCCTTAAATAGGTGTACCAATCATGTGTTCACATCCATTCTCCTGGTTAAAACTCAGGAGCTTAAAATTTCCTCGTTGCTCTCATAAGACCTGTTTATTTCTTCTCAAGGATGCACCTTTGTCCATTATTTACAACCTTCTTGATTCTAGTTATGAAGACGTATAGGTTGGTTCCGGGGTCCTCACGTTCATCCTTTGTCACGTACAACATTACTCTATCTCCCGTTGATTTATTTAAATTTCATCCTATTGTCTGCTTTCCTAATTTCATCCTGACCCTTTCCTCAAATATATTACCTGATCCACAATGTGTATACGTTTTCCTTTTCCAAGTTTCTCTCCCCTTCATGATATCATGACCTTCTTTTTCCTAATGCTCGTGCTTACATATTTGGTCGTGTTACCGCTATCTGACTTTAATTCCCAAGAAAACCCAATCCTGATTCTTTCTGTAGTGCTTGCTACCTCAATTTGACATACGGCACAATCACTATTTTTAACATGCCGTAACATCAATAATAAGGGCATACATAATACTCGATGTAGCCACTCGTGACTTATTTTTTTATCGCTTTTCAACACCTTTTCTTGCGAGATATCCCGTTGCCATTTGATTTTGTCCTGAATCTGTGGCTCTAATACATCTCCCCTCTTTTTTTGCCTTGCTAGCCAGAGAATTCCAATTGTAAAGCTTATATGCTCCTAATTTCTCTCGGGCTATTCTGGTTTCTCATTTTTTTTTTTGTATGTCTAAATCTGTAGGTCTTCCAAGCATACCTTCCTACGTCCTAACTGTGAATCCTGACAATATAACTTTACTTAAAAATCTTTACTCGTAGTTGTACCCTGTCTCTTTGTCTAAGATAATCAACCTCACATCCTTTACTTTCTTGTAGCAACTGAATCGATCCTTGCAATACTTTATCTTCACTTGTACACCTACTCTCTTCTCTCCTTACATATAAACCGACATCACACCTAATTTCTCTGTCGTCAATAATCTTCACAACACCCGTCCGAAAAAATTTGAGATAAAGCCTTCTTATAAGGATTAGCTAGAAATACACCACATATTCCTAAGGTTGATACAATCTCTACTTCCTTCGTCAGCCAAGGAACATCATATTTAGAATTTATATAAACAATCCAGAAAACAATCATAATTGCAATCCAACTTACCTAACCATTTCTCATTCTTGAGTTCAAGGTCGTCATTGTTATACCCCGCCTTTTTGCATAATCGGAAAATTTGAAATAATTGTGATTTATGAGAAAGGAGGCCATGTTTGAATTTTTCTTAGTATGTGTACGTTGGTTATGGAAGTTGAATGTGGAAACACTGGAGAAGGCCTAAGGGCAAAATTGGAATTTTGGAAATTTATTTCGGAAATTACAAAACGAGATTTTAGCCAATTGGGCTCAAAGGAATAAAATGGAAAATGAGGCCCAAAGAAGCAAGGGGTGGCCGGCCAACCTAGGCCCAACCCACCAAGTTAATAAAATTTTTCCATGTGCCATGCATGTGAATTATTAAAGGGGCAACTATATATATGTGGTTATCTCTAGAAATTTCAAGAAAAATCAAAACAAAACCAAGAAAAAAAAAGGGAGGCAATCGGCTAGAGAGAAAGAGAGGAGAAGAGAAAAGGAAAAAATTCTTGGAGCTTATTCTTGGTTCAAAAAAATTCATCTCTTTTGGAATTACTACTAAGCTCAAGCCCCTCTCCAACATGGTATAATTTTCAAGGCAAGAAAGAGCTTCTTTTGGCAAGTGGAAAAGTTGGAAAAAGGTAAGAATTCTATGTTCTTTTTGTTATGGAAGATTTATGAATATTAGTATAAGTGAAATTGCAAGGAAATTATGGAGTTGTGAGTTGTATGCATGGAAGCCGTGTATGTGTGTGTGTGTGTGTGTATATGGCCGTATGTATGTATATGTTGCATGGATTTGGTTAGTTGAATTTAGTGTTGTGTTGTAGTTGTGGTTATGATGGAATTCATGTTGGAAATGAAAGTTGAAGGAACTTGATAGAAGTTGGAAACAAAGGGTGTAGCCGTGTGGTATGGAAGGGAAAATAAAAAGTGAATTAATTTCGTTTGATGTGCTAATTGTGTTGTTATGATCCTAGTGATGCAAATAAGGGCTTAATGACTTGAATTGGCATTGAAGTTGCTTGTATGTAATTATGGGAATTTATGTGAATTTTGTATGATTTTTATACAATGATGGAAGTAAGGTTCTAAATGTGAATTATGGTTGTTGTTAATAATTAGTAGGGAAGACAATGTGATTTGGAAGCTTTGTCGTGTTTGTAGAAGGTTTGGATGGAATAAGGAATTGATGGAAATACTTGAATTCGTGAATAATTTATGGAATGCTAATGGAATGTATTTGTATAATCTTGCATTAGTTAATGAATATAGAAATGTTGACATTAGTTTGATAGTGTGAAGTTGGATGGAAGTTGTTGAGTTATGTAGAGAGGAGACTATTTATGTCGTAATGTAGTTTGTGTTGGTTGTTGTTGTTGTTGGTGTTGTTGTTGGCTTGTTGTTGATTGTTTTGAGCCGAGTTGAATCTCGGGGGCATCATATTTATAGGGGAGGTGCTGCCGAAATTTCGGTAGCCAAATACTCAACCAAAGTTGAAATGTTAACTTGCATGAATAGTAACTGGTAAGAGTGACCATTTGCAGATTTCTGACGAAACGGGAATTGAGATTGAACGAGCGTAAGGCACAATCAAGGTATGTAAAGCCTTCCCTATCTTTCTTTGGCATGTTCTAAGTGTAACAGGCTTGGCAGCGAGCCTTGATTGCACTTCTGCGACTCACAATCCAAGATTGAAAATAGCGCCAAATCATTCAGTAAGATTGAACCAATTTCCTTTAAATTGACCTATAAGTATGCAACTTCCATAAATGGAGTCGAAACACTCTAAGATGGTTATGGGCGACTCCCTAAGGTTTATTATCCATAATCTACGTATTTTACTATGGTTGGGTCCGAGGTGGGCCCACAAAACCCTGATACTCCCGGTAGGGCTCAAATTGATCTATTTCTGTCCGTTCTTCATAAGTAACTCTTAATTATGTTTCCGTCCGCTAACTAATGAGTATTATGACCATCTATCTGAATCTTGATATTAGTCTGTCATCTGGAACGATTCTGGACATTCTGTTTTGATATAACCGATTACTCGATTTGACCCGTTCTCCGAACTATTTCGCTTATTAAGTCCGTACGTCGGTCCGTATGCATATGGTTTCTCATTTGTCCGTTCGTGGATGCCTCAACGCTTCCTTCACCGCGCCGGCCAGGTTCTCGTGATTCGTACACCTCACCGCATTGTTCACCGCGTCCTCGGATGTGCGGGCCGGATCCGTCCGTATCCGATTATGATCCGATTATGATCCGGCTATGTGATATTATGGGGATGGCGGCCGTGATGGCATTTGATCCGATTCTCCGTTCGTCCACCGCGTCCCGTACTACGAGGGCCGGGTCTCGTTACGCGCGTCCCTTACTAAAGCGGCCGGGATCCGTCCGTATGTGATTGGGATCCGATATCCGATTTGTACGTCCGTACTTGATTATGACTCGCATGCATGATTCTCCGTCCGTTACGCTTCGTATGTCCGATTTGGATCATAACTCGTCCGTCACACTTCCGAAAACCGATTCGGACACCGATTCCCCGTCTGTCATACATTTGAGTTCTGGTTTTGTCTGAGAGCCTGTCTGTACGCTCCGTAAGTCTGACTCCGCTTATGATTCTGTCTGTACGCTCTGTAAGTCTGACTCCGCTATGAATCCGATTCTGTCCGCTCTATTTCTGTACTTCCGCCTGTTACGATTTTACATATCTGACTCCGGTTATCTTAATTATGTATGTTATGTTTCCGCTTTACATACTCGGTACATTTCCGTACTGACCCCCTGTTCTTCGGGGGCTGCGCTACATGCCCGCAGTACGTACGCGCGCCGTGATACGCCGCCGCGTAGGACATCGGTCATTGCTTGAAGGGCTCCCTTTGATCCGAGAGCCGATACTTTTGGTATATATCTTTCGTTGTTTGTATGTTCTGTATATATGGTCATTTGGGTACGGCGGGGCCCTGTCCCGTCTTCTGATTTTGTTCTGTATGTTAGAGGCCTGTAGACATGTCTGTGGGTTTGTGGGTTGTCACTGGTCAGGTACGTATGTTCGAGTTTGCGACTCTGTCTGTTATGATAGCCCTAACGGCTCCTGTACAGGTTTCAGTATATATATATATATGCATATGTATGTTTGTGCGAAGTATCTGTATGAATTTATGTATGTTTAAGTGGATTCAGCCGGTTGGTACGCCTAGTCCGACGTAGGGCACGTGTGGGTGTCCGGTTAGGGGACACCGCCACGGCCCACGGGCCGGGTCGTGACAAAAGTGGTATCGTAGCGGTCGGTTCTCGGAATGTTCGGCAGCCGTGTCTAGTGTAGTCTTGTTTATCGGTGTGTTGGGCCCCACACCTATAAACAAGTGAGGCCACAGGACATCTAGGATGTTATGTTACCCTTTTCTTGGAATCTTAGATCGTGCGACAGTAGCCGTATGTAATAGGACGGTTCCTCCCAACGAATGGTCGTGTCTGACAAGAAGGTTCGAAAAGAGCAATAGTGTCGCATTTGGGAAATTATTTCTCGACCCTCTCTCCTTGCGTGATTGTAGGTTGATAAAGATGAAGAGGGCGGTTTCGACGAGGAGGACGTGGGGGTGCCAAAAAGGCCCCCGTGATGTCACCGGGGCCGAGCAGCGCAGCCCCGCTGCACTCGACGAGACGGATCCTTCGGAGGATCCCACGGAGGACAGTTATGATACCGACCCGTCGGAGGACCCAGCTACGATTCCTCCAGAGTCTGGAGCCGAGGATTCCGCGGAGGGTGGCTATGATACCGATATCTCGGAGGATCTGGCGATGACCCCTCCAGAGTTTTTTACCTCCGCGGAGGAGGATAGTTATGTGACGTGCACCCATCGGAGCATTCCTCTGGGACGACGGAGGAGGAGATTTTCAAGTATGCGCCACCGCTCCCGTGGAGGAGAACCCCGATAGCCCGGCCACCTCGTAGAGTGCTATGATTTTTCCGGTTCTTTGTCCCCTCGTGAGCCTAGATTTGTCCGATCATCCATACCCCTCCGATTCGACGGGGTGATAGCGGAGGCAGTAGGTAGGGGTAGGGCGCGCGACGAGGATGACGATGACACACCTCGCACGGCGGCCTCCCTGTGTTAGACCCGAAATTGGTTATTTTCTAAGTATATGAGCTTTCTAGAATTTCCTATGTATGTACGATTTCTGTAAGATATTATCCGGTAACAGTAAGGGCGACTGAGATGACTCCGCCATATGTATAAATCTAGAAACCCCGGGTGGTGGATAATTATGAGTACAAGTGGAAGTAGATGTTGAGGAATTCTGAAGGGCAATATGGTAATTGTGTAGTTTGGACCGGGGTGGGACCCGCTACAACAAAAAAAAAAATTCCGAAAAAGTTATTAAGGCGCTGAACTGCCCTAAATTACGTGACAAAGATCGTGTGAGGCAATTGACGCAGTGATATTACCGATAACGCATCAAAATGCATAGAAGTTTTGAAGTTAAGCGTGCTAAGACTAGAGCAATCCTGGGATGGGTGACCCCCTGGGAAGTACGTCAAGAATTTTTCACAAATATGGATACGGATACTAAATGAGAATTTGGAGTAACTTAAGTGGAATTTGAGTATGTGGAGTGGTTAGAGATCCTAAAAAGGTTACACCGATTAAGACAGACGAGATCGGAGAAGAATGAAGAACAGTACGGTTCTGAAATCAAACCAAATTTGAATAGCGATTGGAAATGTTGGTAAGTAGGATGACAAGGAAATTTCTGTAAGTCTCTGGAGTATAGTAAAGGTAGTTCGATTCTGATCGCGATTCGGTACGCCATAATTCTGCGCCCCTGCTTTCGGTGGAGATCTGTTTACCATAACCCTGTGCTTCTGAATCTGATTACGTTTCCGTTTGATATACCTCTGTATGTCCGACTCCGATCATAATTCTGTCCGATATACTTCGGTACGTCTGATTCTGACTTCAAATTTGTCTGATAAACCTCTGTACATCTGACTCTGATATGACTCTGTCTGATATATTTCTGTATGTCTGCCCTTGATCGCGGATCTGTCCGACATACGTCTGTACATCTGACCTCGACTGCGAATCTGTTTGGTATATGTGTCTATACGTCTGACTCTGATTTCAAATCGGTCCGATAAATTTCTATACGTCTGACTCCGCTTACAGATCTGTCCGACCTATTTCTATGTGTCTGATTCTGACTACGGATTTGTGTCTGACCTTGATTATGGATTCGTCCGATATGGTTCTGTACGTCTGGCTCCGAATTTGAATTCGCTTAAGATAATCGTCAGAATATGATTTTGTCTGTCGTAGTTTCGTATTTCTGATTCCGGATGTCACACCCTTAATCCGATAGGGTGTGATGGGCACCCGACCCTTACCTAGGGCCGAGCGAACCCGCAGACTTTCGTAATACACACAATCATCCGTCCGCAAACCGCGTCAAAATGCGAAGGAATTTTTTTTTTTTTCGGAAAACAATCATACTTTTCGTCTTTTTCAAATCAAATAAAATCAGAACCACAACAAATCAGTAAACACATGAAATTCATAACACAATGCGTACCGATACATCGGCTTACATAGCCGCTTACAAACGGACATCTCATACACACGACAACGTCGCAAAGCCTCTAACATAACTCCGAATACCATACAAAGCATTCTCGACTCGGCAAAGACTCGAGGAAATGGAGCTCGCCAATCCGGCGGAACATCTTCGCTAACACCATCTCGCTCATCCGTGGGTACCGCGCGGCATGAAACGCCCCCGAAGAAAGGGGGTCAGTACGGAATATGTATTGAGTATGCAAAGCGTAAAATTACAGAAAACGAAACAAAGTGTACCGAACGCAAGCATAATAGTCCAAATACCAACGTACTTACATCTGACATCCAAGTCAATACCTACACAAATCATACACACACACCGCGGCCGGAACCCACGGTAATATCACATACATGCATACACACATATACCGCGGCCGGGAACCCAGCGGCTAATATCACAAATATATAAGTATACCGTGGCCAGGAACCCGTCGGTTAATATTACAAATATATAAATATATCGCGGCCGGGGAACCCGGCGGTTAATATCACAAATATACATAGCTACACATACATACGCGCGGTCAAGAATCCAAATGTCATATGAATGTACCCGCGGTCAAGTATCAAGAAATGGACCATATCACACATACACACGCCGCGGCCAAGTATCCGGCGGTCATGGCACGCCGCGGTCAAGTATCCAGCCGGACCATATCACACATACACATGCCGCATGCCAAGTATCCAGCGGTCATGGCACAGCCCGCGGTCAAGTATCCAGCGGACAATATCACACATACCGGCCCGGAACTCGGTGAAAAATGTAACAACAGAATGCACGAACAGAATCACAAGCAACCCAATACAATTCAAAACATTTACAAAAACTTATAGGTTATTCGAAACGAACCTCATTCACAGCCAACACAATAGTCAAACCAGATTTCCTTCCGAGCGTCACTCGGGGAACAGATCAAATAGAACCTCCGAAACCATATTCACGTATCAAAGTCATAAGCACAAAAATCCTTATTTCAAACTCAACAGATAAATAGATAATCACACTCGGGGGTCGGGAGATAGTCAGATTGGATTCTTTCAAAAATAGGTTATTAGAACCAACATAGAAGGTCGCGGGACCCACGGACGAGCGTCAACCCAATCCGGGCCCGCCTATGAAAATTTAAGTCATTACTCGTCATAAAATCATTTGTAAAAATGTCAAAGCAATCCGAGTTCTCTCTTGAAAGTTACGGACTTTTAATTACCAATTTTTTTCAAAAACACATCGTAGATCATTCTCGGAAAAATTTAGTGTCCTTCATAGTAATGAGCACTCAAACAAACATTATAGGACGTTCAAACGGACCTTAAAGTCATAGGCAAACATTTCCTTTTCATATCGTACGTAAATGAATCAAACAAACCAAATAAGGGAAGTCTCGGGACTTGCGGGCCCACCTCGGGTCGAGTCGAGGCGGCGGGCATAAATTACAAACATTAGGCTCCCTAAGCCATCCATAAAAGTTTCGGGCGATCCAGATACGTTTACAAGAAGCTTACAAAGGTTTAAGCATCCTTTTGATCAAGTATAAGGATTATAGTTCAATTGCGCTGAATGAATAGTATGCAAACTCAAACTCGGATTTCCGAGAGCAGAATTATCCCCGAGGTTCCGATCTTAGCCTAGTAGGGCTAGGACATGCCAAAAGAAGGAAAGGGCAAACTTTACATACCTGGCACACACCTTATGCTCGCTTAAACTCAAATCCCGTTTGCTTCCAAAATCTACAATTGGTCATAAGTACCAAATGTCATTTATAAGCCTTAAGAATGCAAAGTTGGAAGTAATGCTTGTCTATAGAAATTTCGACAAACATCTCCCCCGTAAGTATACCCTCCCCGAGAATCTAACTCGGCTAGATCAACAACAACCAACCCAACAAACATTATAACAATATCAATATTCAATCCCAAATGCATTCTAACATCACCAATTCTTTTTTTACAATTCCATGGCATCTCATTTATGTTCAATTCATAATTGTTCACATATTCAAATACCAATTCGAAACCTTCCAAACAATAGTCAAGAATGTTTCAAATAATCCGCTCGACATTTCAAGCGGCCGAACCAACACACTACCTAAAATTATCCAAACTCAACAAGAATAATGACAACATATTTCTTTCTTTCAACTTCATAAATCACACCAACAATTCACACTAACAACATTAGTTTCCATAAACACAAGAACACTATATTCAATTCACTTTAACTTCTAAAACAACTTCCCGACAACTACAACTTGAACTAGAATTATCAAACTTCCATTTCTCATCATAGATTCCATTGTAACAACAACCAAAATACTTAAGAAAATTGATTCATCCCTTTCCATACTATACCACAACCACACGGCCTCAACATATAGTCCATATTTTTCATGAATTTCCCTCATTCCTACACACCACAACATACACAACCATACATAACATATAAAAGAAGATTAAATTCTTACCCTTTTCCAACTTTTCCACTTGCCAAAAGAAGCTCTTTCTTGCCATGATATTTATACCACTTTGTAGAGAATCTTGAACTTAGTAGGAATACAAACAAATTATAATTTTGAATCAAAGTTGAAGGCTTCAAGATTTCTCTCTTCTTTTTTTTTTTCTCTCTTTCTTGCTGAAATTTCTGGAAATTTGTGAGCTTTTTTGCTGAAATAAAATGAAGTTTCTGTCCCTTTTAAAAAAGCCAACGTCGGGTTACTCGTAGCTACGCATCAGTAGCAAGATCGTAGCGGCACCGTAGCGGTACCGCGGGAATATCGTTTCTGCGTCGACGGTTCAGTTTGTAACGTCTATAATTCTCTACTCCGATGTCCTATCAATGAACGGTTTGTTGCATTACAAACTAGACTCGACGAACTTCATTTTAGGCTTTTAAAACACCTTAAAACTCCACATATACTATGAGATATGCGCCTCCATAGTTGACTTAAAAATTCGCTCAGCATTTCCCCAAATTTTCGTCGAACTTATTTTCTTCGATTTACTCGATCTCGAAATATTCCGACGCACAAAATGTGGGATATAACATCCTTTCCCCCTTTAGAACATTCGTCCTCGAATGTTCAACTAATCGCATAAGGTCCAATATGTCTCGGGTTAAACTTTTTCTTCTTGTAATTCCTTTTACTCAACTTATGACATTCTAGGCACATCAACTCGTGTCATCTCTTAATCTTTAACTCAAACCCTTCCTTATTCGTTCCATATCTTGTTTTTTTTTTTTTCCGTTTCACACTTGCCTTTATATTCTAATTACATAAATCACATCATAGCTTTGGCCACTTTCTTACTAAGCTTTACTTATTTTCACAACAATCTTCATTATATTCACATTGTCCCGTTCGTATTCGATCTCATAGGGTAACACTTCTTAACCTCCTACCCTTTTCGAGTGACTTTATCCTCAATATTTCATACGCATCACAATGCCTTCATACGTACTCTTATCTTAATCTCACTATTACCATTGGCACAACCTTTCAAGTCGTATTACAAACCCATATCTCATTCTCCTTTCTTGTTTCTAGAAAAATTTTGGCAGAGTTTCCTCTGCATTTCACTATCTCAAAACCTGTGCACAGGAGATACCAACAATGCCTCACAGGGCCAACATACATAGATACATATTATATCATATCGCAGCCACACAGGGCTCCCAATATCATAAACTGTACAAAAATAACAAACATACCTCGTATGCCCAACTTAAACGGCACCTGTTACACTTTCTTGTTTACTTTCCCCCTTTAGTCTTCAGCTTATATCTCAATCATACTTCAATATCTTACCTGACACATATTTTTCATGCCTGTGCTTACCTGCGTGCTTTGTACTTCCCAATATCATCAATCATTTCCTTCTATCGGTGTCATTTTTCAGCTGCAATCACAAATCAGGGTAAGGAGTCCCATCTCCTATGACTTGGCTCTATGGCACGATCTCGAAATGAAAGAAGAGTAACCATCCTAAATGTCCCGTAGCCTCCTGTTTATAAATGTGGCGCGCAACACACCATAAACAAGACTCTACTGGACACGACTTTGCAGACAACCCCTAGGACGAACTGCTCTGATACCACTTTGTCACACCCTTAATCCGATAGGGTGTGATGGGCACCCGACCCTTACCTAGGGCCGAGCGAACCCGCTGACTTTCGTAATACACACAATCATACTGGGCCCGCAAACCGCGTCAAAATGCAGAAGGAATTTTTTTTTTCGGAAAAACAATCATACTTTTCGTCTTTTCAAATCAAATAAAATCGTAACCACAACAAATCGTAAACACATGAAATTCATAACACAATGCGTCGATACATCGGCTTACATAGCCGCTTACAAACGGACATCTCATACACACGACACCTGCCTCGCAAAGCCTCTAACATAACTCCGAATACCATACAAAGCATTTCGACTCGGCTGCAAAGACTCGGAGGAAATGGAGCTCGCCAATCCAAATTTAACATCTTCTGCTAACACCATCTGCTCATCTGTGGGTACCTGCGCGGCATGAAACGCAGCCCCCGAAGAAAGGGGGTCAGTACGGAATATGTACTGAGTATGCAAAGCAGAAATTACAGAAAACGAAATAAAGTGTACCGAACGCAAGCATAATAGTCCAAATACCAACGTACTTACATCTGACATCCAAGTCAATACCTACACAAATCATACACACATACCGCGGCCAGGAACCCAGCGGTAATATCACATACATGCATACACACATATACCGCGGCCAGGAACCCAGCGGCTAATATCACAAATATATAAGTATACCGTGGCCAGGAACCCAGCGGTTAATATTACAAATATATAAATATATCGCGGCCAGGAACCCCGCGGTTAATATCACAAATATATACACATACATACATGCGGTCAAGAATCCGGCGGTCATGTAACAACCCGTTGTCAAGTATCCGGCGGACCATATCACACATACACATGCCGCCAAGTATCCAGCGGTCATGGCACAAATTTGGTCAAGTATCCGGCGGACCATATCACACATACACATGCCGCGGCCAAGTATCCAGCGGTCATGGTACGGCTCGTGTCAAGTATCCAGCGGACAATATCACACATACCGGCCCGGGACTCGGCGAAAAATGTAACAACAGAATGCACGAACAGAATCACAAGCAACCCAATACAATTCAAAACGTTTACAAAAACTTATAGGTTATTCGAAACGAACCCTCATTCACAGGCCAACACAATAGTCAAACCAGATTTCCTTCCGAGCGTCACTCGGGAACAGATCAAATAGAACCTCCGAAACCATATTCACGTATCAAAGTCATAAGCACAAAAATCCTTATTTCAAACTCAACAGATAAATAGATAATCACACTCGGGGGCGGGAGATAGTCGATTGGATTCTTTCAAAATAGGTTATTAGAACCAACATAGAAGGTCGCGGGACCCACGGACGAGCGTCAACCCAATCCGGGCCCGCCTATGAAAATTTAAGTCATTACTCGTCATAAAATCATTTGTAAAAATGTCAAAGCAATCCGAGTTCTCTCTTGAAAGTTACGGACTTTTAATTACCAATTTTTTTCAAAAACACATCGTAGATCATTCTCGGAAAAATTTAGTGTCCTTCATAGTAATGAGCACTCAAACAGCATTATAGGACGTTCAAACGGACCTTAAAGTCATAGGCAAACATTTCCTTTTCATATCGTACGGAAATGAATCAAACAAACCAAATAAGGGAAGTCTCGGGACTTGCGGGCCCACCTCGGGTCGAGTCGAGGCGGCGGGCATAAATTACAAACATTAGGCTCCCTAAGCCATCCATAAAAGTTTCGGGGCGATCCAGATACGTTTGCAGCAGTTACAAAGGTTTAAGCTGTTATACCTCGCATTTTGAGCGTATTCGGAAGAATCGGGAATAAGTCGGAATGGTAGGAATTGAGGTTCCAAAGGGATTCTACTTAGTGTGCATGTGATGTTTTGGAAAATGTAGACGTGGAAATATTGGAAAAGTCTAAGGGCAAAATTGGAATGTCGGAAAAGGTTTCATGAATTACCAACCATATGGACCAAGAAAATTTGGGCTTGGAAAAATTTGAAAAAAATTTAGGCCCAAGCCATGTAGGTGGCCGGCCATAGCAAAGGAAAGAGGGACAAAAATTTAATTGTAGTCATGTGACATGGTCACATGACAAGCTAAGAATAAAAGGGACCAAGTATTCATTAAATTTCTAGAATTTTCAAGACAAGAGGAAGAAGGAGAAAACAAGAGAAAAACTCAAGAACAAGAGGAGGGGCTTCGCCAGCCCCTCCACTTTGTCTCATTAAAATCTTGCTCCCAAAATTTTTCTCTTGTGGTTTTTATACTAATTCAAGGTCCCTCTACAACGTGGTGCAATTATTTCGGAAGATAATCCATTGGTTTCGTCGTTTGGATGAATTGGTGAAGTGAAGAAGATTGGAGAAAAAGGTAAGGATTCATCCTTTTTATTTATGTTTTGAAGGTTTGTTTGTGTTGTGGAATATGGAAATGAGTAGAATAGATAGAAACATGGATGTTTGCATGGCAAGTATATATACATGAATATGCCGTGTGTGTATGTTGTTGTATGGATAAGATGAGTTGAAGTTTATGTCGTATTATAGTTGTGGTTATCATGGAAATTGTATTGTAAGTGAAAGTAGAACGAAAATTGAAGGGAGTTGAAAGTTGTATGTTGGCCGTATGTATGTAAGTTGGTGTAGAAAAATATGAGCTAATGTTAACTAGTAGTTAGTTGTTGTTAGCATGTATTCGATGATATAAATGTAAATTTGGTTGAGGATTGGAATATGGGTGTTTGGCCGTGTAGTATGTGGTGATGAGATAATGTTGAATTTATTTTGTTTAATGTGTTAGTTGTGTCGTCATGATCGTTATAATGTAAATGAAGCAATTACGGGTTGAGTTGGTATGAAAACGGAATGTAGGAACTTATGTCGTATTTATATGATTTTATGATATTATGGAAATTGAGATGTTAGAGTGTGAAATATGGTGATTATTGATGGACTTGGAAGATGGAAATATGTTATGAATATGTATGTTAAAGATTATAAGATTTGGAAAATTATGGCTTTGGTGGAAAGTTGTATATCTTGTATAATTTGTGTATATATGGTAGAAATGATATGAAGTGCTCCCGAATGGTATTGTAATGATTTTGGTTAGCAATGAATGTGAGTATGATGATGTTGGTTTGAAAATATGAAGTTGAGATGGAAACTATTGCATTATGTCGGAAAATAAACTAGTTATGCTATATTGTGGTTTGTAGTAATTGTCGATGCTCTTGATGTTGTTGTTGGGTTGTTGGTAATTGTTTTGAGCCGAGTTTAATTCTCGGGGTGTCGTATGTATAGGGGAAGTGCTGCCGAAATTCCGGTAGCCAAATAAAAGCTAAAGATTGAAATGTCAAGTCTCATGAATAGTAGCTCGGTCAATGTGACCATTTGCGGCATTTTTGGCGAAATGGGATCGGAGTTTCGACGAGCGTAACAAGCGCAAAAGGTATGTAGAGTTTGCCTATTTCTTCTCTTGGCACGTCTTAGGGTATTAGGCTCGACTTTGGTCCTTGGGGATATTCCTACTTCCTGGAATCTGCGTTTGAATTTTCCCCTTTTTCCTTCAGTAAGATTGAACCCAACTGGATCATGAATAGCTAGGATGGTCTTAGACGTATAAAACTTGTCCAAATTCAATCCGACTACTCTTAAACATTTATTAATGATATTATGAGATTCGATATGCATGTTTTATGTTCGCCACCTCATTTGACTGAGGTGGGCCCACTATCTCCGACTTTATTCTTTTGTAATTACGATTTGTCTCCTAGCGGCTTTCAAGAAATGCTTTAATTACTAAACAAAAATCATTTTAAATATTCCGCCAAGCCCTATGAAATGTTTTGATATGTACTTCGACTCTGAAAGTTCTGTTGAGATAATCCGCCGTGATGTCCGAAAGGTACGTATTATGATTCAGTCCGATTTCATTGAGTTGATTCGTTATTCGATATCCGTTATTCGATATGCTTCATTGAGTCTCTGGATATTTTTATTGCATTAGTTTCTCACTACTCCACTCGTGGATGCCTCAATGTTTCCCACACTGAGCCCGGGCCAGGATATGTTCTCAAGCGTATGTCTCTGCATTGTTCGCCGCGCCCGGTGTGAGGGGGCGGTATATACGTACATGGGTTGTGGTGTATGATGTGCCATGTACGCTTATTCGATATCCGATTATGTGATCCGATGTGGCCACTTGGTATGTTATGATTTGTTTCGGAGATATTCCCTCGCTCCGAAGTATGATGTGTTTTGGCGCGGGACGGAAGGAGCGCCTCTCGTTCGTTCACCGAGTCCCATAGCGGGGCCGGCTTTGCATATGTTTTCTCGCATGCATTACATATGATTTTCCGGTATGCACTTTCGATTCCCTATGTATCTTATGCTTCCTCCGCACATTCTCGTTCGATTTTGATTTTATTTATTACGTTCTCTCGCTTTACATATTCGGTACATTTTTTAAATCGACCCCTTTCTTCGGGGGCTGCGTTTTCGTGCCGCGCAGGTACAGAAGTTTGGTTTGCCGATCCGCTCGCCTAGGTTATCTGCTCAGCTGTTTGAAGTGCTCCTTTGTTCGGAGCCCATAATTTGGCATAAGACTTTTCTATTTTATATGTTTGTATTGGTTCTGGGTACGACGGGGCCCTGTCCCGTCATATGATTATGTTTTGGTTCTGTAGAGGTCTGTAGACATGTGGTGTGGGTTCTGTATATGTCTCGTGAGATTTGTGTACGTTTAGCGTTTATCTGTGTTTTGTGACGGCCTTATCGGCCTTCGTGCGTCATGTCCACTCGATTTGTTAAATTTATTATTTCTGCTTATTTGTAATATTTTGCTAATTTAGGCTAAGGTACGTATGAGTGTCCAACTAGGGCACGTGTCGCGGCCTACGGAGTTGGGTCGTGACAAAAGTGGTATCAGAGCGGTTAGGTCCTCGGAATGTCTACAGACCGTGTCTAGTAGAGTCCTGTTTATGGTGTGAAGCGCGCCACATTTATAAACAGGAGGCTACGGGGCATCTAGGAATTGTTGACCTTCTTTCTTCATAGATCGTGCGATAGAGCCAAGTCATAGGAAATAAAAATTCCTTGCGTAAGCTTTACATATGGCGGAAAATGGTAAGCGGTGACTGGAGAGGTCACACAGGAAGTTCGAATATCGTTATTCTGTTACCCGAAACAGAAGATCCAGAATGGCTAGCGTGGGATGCGAAGCTGTGTATTTTGTACGGTATTATGGGTATTTGCGGCGTACAGATTTTGAGTAATAAGAATTTGCAAAGGTGACTACCGAAGCCTAAGGAGGGTAAAATAGTAATCGTACAAGAAAGGACGTGTTGTGAATGTGTCTCGGGATCTGTAAGGCCTCGTATTATGTAATAAAGGTCGTGTGTGGAAATGGACGGGATTATATCAACATTAAGGGACCAGAGTCCACCGAAGTTGCGAAGTTAAGCGTGCTCAGGGGAGGAGCAATTTTAGGATGGGTGACCCCCCTGGGAAGAAATTGAAGAATTTTGCAAACTTGAAATTTAAGGGGATAAATGGAAATTTGGGGTAACCTAAAGGAAACGGGAGTCCGTGAAGCGGATAGCACCCTTACAGAAGTCGCGCAGACCGGAGCAGATTAATGAGGAAAAGGAAGAAAGCGCAATATCGCTTGGAAATCAAGGTAAATTTAAGTAGCGATTGGAAATGTTTATAAGTAGAATGATAATGAGTGTGTGTATATATGTATGTGTATGACTTTTTCCTGGTGATTATGTTGGTCGAAAGGCGAGTCCTAACGACAAAAGGTTGCCACTAACGGAAGGCATTACGAAACGGAACATAAGGGGTGAAGAGAAAGAAAGTACAGTATAGTCTCGGGATTTGTATAGGCTTGAACAGCGTTGGAATTATTTTGTGGGATAGTCGATAATAATCATACAGGTGTGTGAAAGCGTACGACATTCTGTATGCAATTGTATCGGTAGGTAAGTAATTCCCAGCCACCGGTGCTACGGTGTGGGAAGCCGACAATCGGACAAAGACATCGAAGTTCGAGTAACAAGGAAAGATAAGTTGCTACTCTTTTCACTATGGATTAAGGTTGGGAATTGAGGTATTGGAAGGAATTAAGGATAAGAAATATGATCAAAAAAAAAAAAAAACCTTTGGAGGAGTCGATAAGAGAAGTAGGAAACCATTATGTGAGAATGGGAGAAGCAAGTTTGCAATCAAGCGAGAAGTAAAACAAGGCAAGGAAATTTCCGTAGGTCTCTAAAGTAGTAGTAAAAGTAGCCTGACCCTGATCGCGATTCCGTATGTCATAATTCTGCGCCTCTGACTTCGATGAAAATCCGTCTCCTATACCCCGATACTTCTGAATCTAATTATGTTTCTATCCGCTATACCTCTACACTTCCGACTCTGACTGCAAGTCCGTCCGATACATCTCTGTACAGTTGACTTCGATTATGAATCTGTCCGACATATGTCTGTATGTCCGACCCCGACTGCGAATCTGTCTGGTAAATGTGCCTGTACGCCTGACTCTGATTATGGGTCTGTTCGATACGCATCTGTACGTCTGGCTCCGAATTTGAGTCTGCCTGATTTTGTCTGTTGTACTGTCGTGCTTTTGATTCCGGATATGACTCCGTCCGACGCCCGGTTGGTCTTCTGATTCTGACGAAGATTCAGCCCGCCGTAGTAAAGAGATGTCGCAGAATGACAAAGGAAGTTAAAAGATGAAGGCCCTTACAAGTGCTTTGGTCAAGCTCAAGTATGTATCTGAAAAGGAGGAAACCTCCCCGAAGTGCTATGAAACCCCATAAGGTCAGTTGAACATTCGAGGACGAATGTTCTAAAGGGGGGGAGAATGTTATACCTCGCATTTTGAGCGTATTCGGAAGAATCGGGAATAAGTCGGAATGGTAGGAATTGAGGTTCCAAAGGGATTCTACTTAGTGTGCATGTGATGTTTTGGAAAATGTAGACGTGGAAATATTGGAAAAGTCTAAGGGCAAAATTGGAATGTCGGAAAAAGGTTTCATGAATTACCAACCATATGGACCAAGAAAATTTGGGCTTGGAAAAATTTGAAAAAAATTTAGGCCCAAGCCATGTAGGTGGCCGGCCATAGCAAAGGAAAGAGGGACAAAAATTTAATTGTAGTCATGTGACATGGTCACATGACAAGCTAAGAATAAAAGGGACCAAGTATTCATTAAATTTCTAGAATTTTCAAGACAAGAGGAAGAAGGAGAAAACAAGAGAAAAACTCCAAGAACAAGAGGAGGGGCTTCGGCCAGCCCCCCTCCACTTTGTCTCATTAAAATCTTGCTCCCAAAATTTTTCTCTTGTGGTTTTTATACTAATTCAAGGTCCCTCTACAACGTGGTGCAATTATTTCGGAAGATAATCCATTGGTTTCGTCGTTTGGATGAATTGGTGAAGTGAAGAAGATTGGAGAAAAAGGTAAGGATTCATCCTTTTTATTTATGTTTTGAAGGTTTGTTTGTGTTGTGGAATATGGAAATGAGTAGAATAGATAGAAACATGGATGTTTGCATGGCAAGTATATATACATGAATATGCCGTGTGTGTATGTTGTTGTATGGATAAGATGAGTTGAAGTTTATGTCGTATTATAGTTGTGGTTATCATGGAAATTGTATTGTAAGTGAAAGTAGAACGAAAATTGAAGGGAGTTGAAAGTTGTATGTTGGCCGTATGTATGTAAGTTGGTGTAGAAAAATATGAGCTAATGTTAACTAGTAGTTAGTTGTTGTTAGCATGTATTCGATGATATAAATGTAAATTTGGTTGAGGATTGGAATATGGGTGTTTGGCCGTGTAGTATGTGGTGATGAGATAATGTTGAATTTATTTTGTTTAATGTGTTAGTTGTGTCGTCATGATCGTTATAATGTAAATGAAGCAATTACGGGTTGAGTTGGTATGAAAACGGAATGTAGGAACTTATGTCGTATTTATATGATTTTATGATATTATGGAAATTGAGATGTTAGAGTGTGAAATATGGTGATTATTGATGGACTTGGAAGATGGAAATATGTTATGAATATGTATGTTAAAGATTATAAGATTTGGAAAATTATGGCTTTGGTGGAAAGTTGTATATCTTGTATAATTTGTGTATATATGGTAGAAATGATATGAAGTGCTCCGAATGGTATTGTAATGATTTTGGTTAGCAATGAATGTGAGTATGATGATGTTGGTTTGAAAATATGAAGTTGAGATGGAAACTATTGCATTATGTCGGAAAATAAACTAGTTATGCTATATTGTGGTTTGTAGTAATTGTCGATGCTCTTGATGTTGTTGTTGGGTTGTTGGTAATTGTTTTGAGCCGAGTTTAATTCTCGGGGTGTCGTATGTATAGGGGAAGTCTTTGCCGAAATTCCGGTAGCCAAATAAAAGCTAAAGATTGAAATGTCAAGTCTCATGAATAGTAAGCGGTCAATGTGACCATTTGCAGATTTTTGGCGAAATGGGATCGGAGTTTCGACGAGCGTAACAAGCGCAAAAGGTATGTAAAGTTTGCCTATTTCTTCTCTTGGCACGTCTTAGGGTATTAGGCTCGACTTTGGTCCTTGGGGATATTCCTACTTCTGGAATCGCGTTTGAATTTTCCCCTTTTTCCTTCGCAAGATTGAATTAGTTGGATCATGAATAGCTAGGATGGTCTTAGACGTATAAAACTTGTCCAAATTCAATCCGACTACTCTTAAACATTTATTAATGATATTATGAGATTCGATATGCATGTTTTATGTTCGCCACCTCATTTGACTGAGGTGGGCCCACTATCTCCGACTTTATTCTTTTGTAATTACGATTTGTCTCTAGCGGCTTTCAAGAAATGCTTTAATTACTAAACAAAAATCATTTTAAATATTCCGCCAAGCCCTATGAAATGTTTTGATATGTACTTCGACTGCGAAAGTTCCGTTGAGATAATCCGCCGTGATGTCCGAAAGGTACGTATTATGATTGATCCGATTTCATTGAGTTGATTCGTTATTCGATATCCGTTATTCGATATGCTTCATTGAGTCTGCGGATATTTTTATTGCATTAGTTTCTCACTACTCCACTCGTGGATGCCTCAATGTTTCCCACACCGAGCCGGGCCGGGATATGTTCTCAAGCGTATGTCTGCATTGTTCGCCGCGCCCGGTGTGAGGGGGCAGGTATATACGTACATGGGTTGTGGTGTATGATGTGCCATGTACGCTTATTCTGATATCTGATTATGTGATCTGATGTGGCCACTTGGTATGTTATGATTTGTTTCGGAGATATTCCTTGCTACGAAGTATCTTGTGTTTTGGCGCGGGACGAAGGGAGCGCCTGCGTTCGTTCACCGAGTCCCATAGCGGGGCCGGCTTTGCATATGTTTTTCGCATGCATTACATATGATTTTACGGTATGCACTTTCGATTCCCTATGTATCTTATGCTTCCTCCGCACATTCTGTTCTGATTTTGATTTTATTTATTACGTTCTCTGCTTTACATATTCAGTACATTTTCCGTACTGACCCCCTTTCTTCGGGGGCTGCGTTTTCGTGCCGCGCAGGTACAGAAGTTTGGTTTGCCGATCCGCTCGCCTAGGTTATCTGCTCAGCTGTTTGAAGTGCTCCTTTGTTCGGAGCCCATAATTTGGTACAGACTTTTCTATTTTATATGTTTGTATTGGTTCTGGGTACGACGGGGCCCTGTCCCGTCATATGATTATGTTTTGGTTCTGTAGAGGTCTGTAGACATGTGGTGTGGGTTCTGTATATGTCTCGTGAGATTTGTGTACGTTTAGCGTTTACCTGTGTTTTGTGACGGCCTTATCGGCCTTCGTGCGTCATGTCCACTCGATTTGTTAAATTTATTATTTCTGCTTATTTGTAATATTTTGCTAATTTAGGCTAAGGTACGTATGAGTGTCCAACTAGGGCACGTGTCGCGGCCTACGGAGTTGGGTCGTGACATAAGCATCCTTTTGATCAAGTATAAGGATTATAGTTCAATTGCGCTGAATGAATAGTATGCAAACTCAAACTCGGATTTCCGAGAGCAGAATTATCCCCGAGGTTCCGATCTTAGCCTAGTAGGGCTAGGACATGCCAAAAGAAGGAAAGGGCAAACTTTACATACCTGGCACACACCTTATGCTCGCTTAAACTCAAATCCCGTTTGCTTCAGAATCTACAATTGGTCATAAGTACCAAATGTCATTTATAAGCCTTAAGAATGCAAAGTTGGAAGTAATGCTTGTCTATAGAAATTTCGACAGCATCTCCCCTGTAAGTATACCCTCCCCGAGAATCTAACTCGGCTAGATCAACAACAACCAACCCAACAAACATTATAACAATATCAATATTCAATCCCAAATGCATTCTAACATCACCAATTCTTTTTTACAATTCCATGGCATCTCATTTATGTTCAATTCATAATTGTTCACATATTCAAATACCAATTCGAAACCTTCCAAACAATAGTCAAGAATGTTTCAAATAATCCGCTCGACATTTCAAGCGGCCGAACCAACACACTACCTAAAATTATCCAAACTCAGAAGAATAATGACAACATATTTCTTTCTTTCAACTTCATAAATCACACCAACAATTCACACTAACAACATTAGTTTCCATAAACACAAGAACACTATATTCAATTCACTTTAACTTCTAAAACAACTTCCCGACAACTACAACTTGAACTAGAATTATCAAACTTCCATTTCTCATCATAGATTCCATTGTAACAACAACCAAAATACTTAAGAAAATTGATTCATCCCTTTCCATACTATACCACAACCACACGGCCTCAACATATAGTCCATATTTTTCATGAATTTCCCTCATTCCTACACACCACAACATACACAACCATACATAACATATAAAAGAAGATTAAATTCTTACCCTTTTCCAACTTTTCCACTTGCCAAAAGAAGCTCTTTCTTGCCATGATATTTATACCACTTTGTAGAGAATCTTGAACTTAGTAGGAATACAAACAAATTATAATTTTGAATCAAAGTTGAAGGCTTCAAGATTTCTCTTTTTTTTTTTTCTCTTTCTTGCTTGAAATTTCTGGAAATTTGTGGAGCTTTTTCTTGAAATAAAATGAAGTTTCGTCCCTTTTAAAAAGCGCCAACGTCGGGGTTACCGTAGCTACGATCTTGTAGCGGTATCGTAGCGTACCGCGGGAATACGTTTCGCGTCGACGGTTCAGTTTGTAACGTCTATAATTCTCTACTCCGATGTCCTATCAATGAACGGTTTGTTGCATTACAAACTAGACTCGACGAACTTCATTTTAGGCTTTTAAAACACCTTAAAACTCCACATATACTATAAGATATGCGCCTCCATAGTTGACTTAAAAATTCGCTCAGCATTTCCCCAAATTTTCGTCGAACTTATTTTCTTCGATTTACTCGATCTCGAAATATTCCGACGCACAAAATGCGGGATATAACACCGGATATGACTTTGTCTGACGTCCGTTTGATCTTCTGGTTCTGGTTAAGATTCTGTCCGCCGTATATCCGATTTAAGACGGTACGAACAACCCTAATAAGGTGATATCGAGGGAAGATGGATGAAGTTGGAAAATGAAGGCCTTTACAAGTTCTTCGATTAAGTGCAAGTATGTAAATGGCAAGAAGACCTTCCCGACTGATTTTGATCTACCATGAGGTTGAATTAACATTCGAGGACGAATGTTTTAAAGGGGGGGAGGATGTTATACCCCGCCTTTTTGCATAATCGGAAAATTTGAAATAATTGTGATTTATGAGAAAGGAGGCCATGTTTGAATTTTTCTTAGTATGTGTACGTTGGTTATGGAAGTTGAATGTGGAAACCCGGAGAAGGCCTAAGGGCAAAATTGAAATTTTGGAAATTTATTTCGGAAATTACAAAACGAGATTTTAGCCAATTGGGCTCAAAGGAATAAAATGGAAAATGAGGCCCAAAGAAGCAAGGGTGGCCGGCCAACCTAGGCCCAACCCACCAAGTTAATAAAATTTTTCCATGTGCCATGCATGTGAATTATTAAAGGGGAAACTATATATATGTGGTTATCTCTAGAAATTTCAAGAAAAATCAAAACAAAACCAAGAAAAAGAAAAGGGAGGCAATCGGCTAGAGAGAAAGAGAGGAGAAGAGAAAAGGAAAAAAATTCTTGGAGCTTATTCTTGGTTCAAAAAAATTCATCTCTTTTGGAATTACTACTAAGCTCAAGCCCTCTCCAACATGGTATAATTTTCAAGGCAAGAAAGAGCTTCTTTTGGCAAGTGGAAAAGTTGGAAAAAGGTAAGAATTCTATGTTCTTTTTGTTATGGAAGATTTATGAATATTAGTATAAGTGAAATTGCAAGGAAATTATGGAGTTGTGAGTTGTATGCATGGAAGCCGTGTATGTGTGTGTGTGTGTGTATATGGCCGTATGTATGTATATGTTGCATGGATTTGGTTAGTTGAATTTAGTGTTGTGTTGTAGTTGTGGTTATGATGGAATTCATGTTGGAAATGAAAGTTGAAGGAACTTGATAGAAGTTGGAAACAAAGGGTGTAGCCGTGTGGTATGGAAGGGAAAATAAAAAGTGAATTAATTTCGTTTGATGTGCTAATTGTGTTGTTATGATCCTAGTGATGCAAATAAGGGCTTAATGACTTGAATTGGCATTGAAGTTGCTTGTATGTAATTATGGGAATTTATGTGAATTTTGTATGATTTTTATACAATGATGGAAGTAAGGTTCTAAATGTGAATTATGGTTGTTGTTAATAATTAGTAGGGAAGACAATGTGATTTGGAAGCTTTGTCGTGTTTGTAGAAGGTTTGGATGGAATAAGGAATTGTTGGTGTTGTTGTTGGCTTGTTGTTGATTGTTTTGAGCCGAGTTGAATCTCGGGGGCATCATATTTATAGGGGAGGTGCTGCCGAAATTTCGGTAGCCAAATACTCAACCAAAGTTGAAATGTTAACTTGCATGAATAGTAACTGGTAAGAGTGACCATTTGCAGATTTCTGACGAAACGGGAAATGAGATTGAACGAGCGTAAGGCACAGTCAAGGTATGTAAAGCCTTCCCTATCTTTCTTTGGCATGTTCGAGTGTAACGAGGCTTGGAAGCGAGCCTTGATTGCGCCGCGACTCACAAACCAAGATTGAAAATAGCGCCAAATCATTCAGTAAGATTGAACCAATTTCCTCTAAATTGACCTATAAGTATGCAACTTCCATAAATGGAGTCGAAACACTCTAAGATGGTTATGGGAGACTCCCTAAGGTTTATTATCCATAATCTACGTATTTTACTATGGTTGGGTCCGAGGTGGGCCCACAAAACCCTGATACTCCGGTAGAATCAAATTGATCTATTTACGTCCGTTCCTCATAAGTAACTCTTAATTATGTTTCCGTCCGCTAACTAATGAGTATTATGACCATCTATCTGAATCTTGATATTAGTCTGACATCTGGAACGATTCTGGACACTCTGTTCTGATATAATCTGATTACTCTGATTTGACCTGTTCTCTGAACTATTTCAGTTTATTAAGTCTGTATGTCGGTCTGTATGCATATGGTTTCTCATTTGTACATTCGTGGATGCCTCAACGCTTCGCCCTTCACTGCGCCGGGCGAGGTTACGTGATTCGTGCACCTCGGCTGCATTGTTCACCGCGTCCCTCGGATGTGCGGGCGGGGATACTGCGTATCCCGATTATGATCCGATTATGATGCGGCTATGTGATATTATGGGGATGGCGGCCGGATGGCATTTGATGCGATTCTCGTCCGTCCACCGCGTCCCGTACTACGAGGGTCGGGTTACGTTACCGCGTCCCTTAATAAAGGGCGGGATCCGTCCGTACGTGATTGGGATCGATATCCGATTTGTACGTACGTACTTGATTATGACTACGCGTGCATGATTCACCGTCCGTTACGATTCGTATGTCCGTTGGATCATAACTCTGTCTTGTCACACTTCCTCGAAAATCTACCGATTCGGACAACGATTCTCGTCCGTCATACATTTGAGTTACGGTTTTGTCCGAGCACGTCTGTACGCTCCGTAAGTCTGACTCCGCCTATGATTCTGTCTGTACGCTCTCGTAAGTCTGACTCCTTTATGAATCCGATTCGTCCGCTCTATTTCGTACTTCCGCCCGTTACGATTTTACATATCGACTCGGTTATCTTAATTATGTATGTTATGTTTCCGCTTTACATACTCGGTACATTTCATCGACCCCCTGTTCTTTGGGGTCGCGCTACATGCCCGCGCAGTACGCACGCGCGAGCGTGATACGCCGCCGTCGTGTAGGACATCGATCTCTTTGTTTGAAGGGCTCCCTTTGATCGGAGGCCGATACTTTTGGTATATATCTTCGTTGTTTGTATGATCCGTATATATGGTCATTTGGGTACGGCGGGGCCCGTCTGTCTCTCTCTTCGATTTTGTTACGTATGTTCGAGGCCGTAGACATGTACGTAGGTTTGTGGGTTGTCGACCGATCGGTACGTATGTTCGAGTTTGCGACTACATGCATTATGATAGCCACAACGGCTCTGTCTGGGTTTCGCATATATATATATATATGCATATGTATGTTTGTGCGAAGTATACGTATGAATTTATGTATGTTTAAGTGGATTCGACGGTTGGTACGCCTAGTCGAAGGTAGGTACGTGTGGGTGTCAGTTAGGACACCAGTCACGGCCCACGGGGCTGGGTCGTGACAGTCATTAACACCCGAAGTAACTTAGCTATGATTCTCAGAATAGTACCAACTATTAAATACTCAGAATCCCCTTGAAGTCGAATGACTCGTGACTTCTAAATCCCAATGTAAACCCACATTATATTGGAAAGTTCGATAAAACGAGTCTGAGTGCCTGTAATCAACTTGTCCTGATCTTATGTATATATATATATATATATAAACTTCTAGAATAAAACTTTCCCCTACTCGTTAACTTCCATTCCCTTATCAATATCTCTTCGTTATTTCTTACTTACCAATCTATAAATCGTAAAACTGTATTTGAATTCTTAGTGCCAACTTTCCCTATATCTTCAATAAATCTCAATTCTGTAAAATCTCGAATGCAAATCATTCCAGTTCCTTTAATCACTATTCATTTTCCCCCTCCAGTGTTCTTCCCTTAAATTAAATTAAAATGATTCTAAAACTTCTCTTTGAAATCATCTCATAATGGTTCATTCAATCATAACTTACTAAACATCCGATTGTCACATTTTCCCTTCATTCTTTCTCTATAGCATAAACATTCGAACAATTCAATTTGTAAAAATTTTGGCAGAGTTTTCTCCATACTTATTACTGCCTCATTCCTGCACACAGTCCCGAAAACATATCCAATACCTCACAGGGCGATCAAAAATACTCGTAACATCTAGCTCGAGTTCGTATATCGAATTCTATCAATATCAATAAGGCAGGAAACATACCTTTCGAAGTACCAACTTCAATTCTCATCAATTACTCCATAGAGGCACAATCAACTGCTTATCCACAATCAAAATATTTAGCATTGGAATCAGGGGCATCACATCCTATAATTAAGCTCTACGGCACGATCTAAGATGAGAGAGAACGGTCAATTATACCTAAATGCCCTGCAGCACCTTGTTTATAAGTGTGGTGCGCTTCACACCCATAAACAAGACTCTATTGGACACGGCTCGTAGACACACCCTAGGACGAACTGCTCTGATATCACTTTTGTCACGACTCGACTAGAGGACCATGACGGACACCGGGAGCTAACACACCGAGCACCTCTAAACATACATCTCATAATCATTTTTGGGTGGACCATAAAGATAGCTCATGGATATCATAATCTATAAGGACATATATCACAATATAACGGCACATCTCTATATAATCTTCAACAATTATACCCATCATAACAAGCCGACAAAGCTACTAAAATGTTATACAACAATATGAACCGGTAGGTTAATGAAACGTCTAACTATACACACGTGTCTACGAGCCTTTCAATAGAATACAAGTGACCATGAAGACTAATACCAATAGACTGCAGCTCTGAAGTAAGTGGAATGCACCTGGGAATTCGCTGATAAAGCACCTACGGATCGATGCAATCGTCTTTCTACTAACGGGCGAGTGCATCGTCCATAAGAATGGACGTCAGTACGAACAGTGTACTGAGTATGTAAAGCATAAATAACAACGTAAACAGGAATAAAGAAGCATGAGATAAAGAGATAACATGTATATCTGATTACCTATTTAGGCGGATACCATGCATGCCAACTTTAACTTTTTAAATCAACATTATATATATATATATATATATATATATATATATATATATATATATATATATATATATATATATATAAGTTTAAGTAAACCCGCTCGACCATATAGGTACGGTGTTATGCTGCCCGGCCATATAGGCATGGTGTTATCATCATTAGCCCTCGTCCGGGCCTCCAGCGTCCAGGGTAATCCATCTCATGCCACCCACTAGTGTTGACTTCAATGCCATATAGGCACGGTTTTATTAATATTATCCATAAGCCGCCCACTACGCCCACCGTAGTGGTGTCTGCCCGGCCAACTAGGCCTGGTGTAATCATACATATATATATGTGTGTATATATATATATATACACGTAAAGCATGCATGAGAGCCCAAATAAAAGCTACAACTCTATCGGAGTGACGTAAGGTCAGCAACCTCCGATTATATTATGGAACAATCATCATCGCTATATCTCACCTTAAAAGAACAATGATTATAAGGTGAGATCAACAACAATTAATAAAATCAAGGAAATCATGAAATAAGCTCAATAATCTCATAATAGCGTCAAATCCATAAGCTTTGGAATCTCCAAGAATGTAATCATTATCATCATCATTATCATCATGGAACATACTTATCTTTGGCATCATAAGAAACTCTAAGAATCATGACCTTCTAGCTTTTGCGAATAAGAACTTTATGGAACACATATATATGTTCATAAGAAAGGCATCATGCCTTTAGAAAGAAAGGGTTTAGCCTTACGTACCTTTTCAGTTCCCTACTCTTAACGCTTATCCTTCCAAGCTCGTAAATCTACATTCAAGAAAATTTATACTATTATTAGGCTTATCGTCATATGCTTGTATTAATCCCTCAAATTAGTTCCTTTTAATATCTACCGAAATTCGGGCAGCATCTCCCTTGTTTATATCCCTAGCTCAAAATCACAATGCCAACAAAACAACAACAATAGCAAAACTAATATCAACAACATCATCATCAACACCAATATACTCCATAAAACAGCCCACGCGATGTTTTTCCCCAATTTTTCAACCAACCATAACAATATTCACAATGCCATTATCAAAGAATTATAATCAATTTAATCTCAAATTAATCCAAAATCTCCTTTCAAATTCATCTTTTAGTCATCATCTTCAATTCAATACTTTGTGACTTCTCCACATTGATTCTATTCCTTTTCAAGAGTTATTAAAACTTTAAACCAACTCAATCATATAGATAAGATGGGGAACATACCTTATAATCAAGAGTTATTAAACCTTCAAGAGTTATTAAACCTTCAATTCTCATCAATTACTCCATAGCGGCATAATCAACTGCTTATCCACAATCAAAATATTTAGGATTGGAATCTGGGGCATCGCATCCTATAATTAAGCTCTACGGCACGATCTAAGATGAGGAAAAAAGGTCAATTATACCTAAATTCCCTGCGGCCTCTTATTTATAAGTGCGGCGCGCTTCACACCATAAACAAGACTCTACTGGACACAGCTCGTAGACACACCCTAGGACGAACTGCTCTGATACCACTTTTGTCACGACCCAACTAGAGGGCCATGACGGACACCCGGAGCTAACACACTAAGCACCTCTAAACATACATCTCATAATCATTTCTGAGTGGACCATAAATATAGCTCATGGATATCATAATATATAAGGACATATATCACAACATAACGACACATCTCTATATAATCTTCAACAATTATACCCATCATCACATACCGACAAGGCTACTAAAATGTTATACAACAATATAAACTGGTAGGGTTATGAAATGTCTAACTATACACACGTGTCTACAAGCCTCCACACAGAATACCAGTGACCATGAAGACCAATACCAATAGACTACAACTCTGAAGTAAGTGGAGTGCACCTGGGAATCTGCTGATAAAGCACCTATGGATCTGATCCGTCTCCCTGCCTACCTACGAGCATGAGCGCATTATCCATAAGAATGGATGTCAGTACAAACAGTGTACTGAGTATGTAAGGCATGAATAACAGTATAAACAGGAATAAAGAAGCATGAGATAAAGAGATAACATGTATATCTGATTACCTTTTTAGGCAGCTACCATACATGCCAACTTTAACTTTTTAAATCAACATATATATATATATATATATATATATATATATATATATATGTAGGTAAACTGCCCGACCATATAGGTACGGTGTTATGCTGCCCGGCCATATAGGCATGGTTTTATCATCATGTTATACCCCGTACTTTGTACGTTAGGATATTCTAAGTTGGTTGCGACAAGTTATGGACAAGACTTTTAATTTTCGGTTTTGTTGATTTTTTGGTTTTAATGCACAAGTTGCATATTCATCTTTTCATTGGCATGGAGTGTTAAGGGTAAAATTGGAATAAGAAAAATTTGGGGTCAAAAGTGAATTATGAAAAGTTAGACATTTTATGAGAATTTGGGGCTAGAAGTGAAATTTTAGATATTAGTATTTCATGAAAATGACCATGTGTGGCCATGTGTGAGATGTGGGCCATAGGGCCACTTGTGCAAATTATATATGGTGAGAAAGATGACAATTAAATCATCTTCATCATTTTATCTCTTAGAAAGTTCAAGAAAAATGGAGAAAGAAAAGAGAGGGTGAGGTTCGGCCATGGGAGGAAAGAAAGAAGATCAAAAATTCTTCTTCAAAAATTATTTTCTTCATGTGTTTCAACTCCTTAGAAGGTGTAAAATAACATGGAGGGATTGTTGGACAAGCAAACCAATTATTTTTGTAAACTACAAGCTCTAGCCGAGTGAAGAACCAAGTGAAGGTAAGGTTTAATCTCATTTTTCATGTGTTATGGATGGTTTGTGCATGTTGTGATATGTAGAAATGAATGGAATTCATGAAATTATGTATGTTGAAGATGAGCCGTGCATGTGTTGGACTTGGCCGTGTGTGTGTGTTGTTGTGTAGGAGAGATGAACTAATTGTATTTAGCATGTTTGAGTGTTGTTGTAGTGTGTGGAAATGGATGAAAATCATTGAATGTGTGTGTTGTGGTGTTGGCCGAAAATGGGCTATTTTGGATGTTAGGGAATGAACTAATTTTATGTGGTATTTTGGTTGTCGTCGTTGTGAATTCTATGTTGTAAAATGAAGGCTTAATGGTTCAAAGTGAAGTTGAAATCATGTGGGCTGTTTTGGAACCTAATGTGATCTTAATATGGTTTCTTGTATTTTTGAGATTAATGTTGTTAAAGTATGGATTGTTAGTATGGTTTATGAATTTGGAAGAAAAGAAATGCGTTCGATATTTCCTTGGACTTGGAAGGTTTCGGGTTGCCTTATGTTTTGGTTGAGTTGTTTTAAATAATTTTGTGGATTGTTGGAAATGTTATTGAATCATGTTTGAATGGTTTTGGATTGGTATTTGAACGCGTGGGCAATGATGTTGGGTTGATTATATATGTTGATTTGAACGTAATTGGAATGCCGTCGCATTGTGCGAAGAAAGGTTGTTGATGTTAAAGTGCGTTTTGAATTAATGGTTGATGTTGTTAGAATGTTTGTTGGTATTGTTGCTGATGAATTTGGCCGAGTTAAATTCTCGGGGTGTTAATTCTAGGGAAATGCTGCCCAAATTTCTGTAAATAAAGTGCGAACTTAAAAATGGGATTCTGTGGTGCCTATGACTAATGTTTGGTGTCTAATGACGTGTTGTAGATTTTGAGAAGCCGAGACTTGAGTTTGGATTAGCTTAGGAAGCAACCAAGGTATGTAAATGTCACGACCCAACTAGGGGCCGCGCCGGGTACCCGATACTTGTACCGAGCACCCCTTATCTCTTATCATTCTCTTGCTACTAGAGGGCCACATAAATTATACTGCTACTTATTTACTCGGCATTATCAATATCAACGCTGTCAAGAACATGTTTTAATAAACTTTACTGGCTTAATATACATCGACGGAAAATAAACATTATACAAAAGCACCTGACTGCGCATATCTGTCTACGAGCCTCTAAACAAAATACATAGAGTAATGAGAAGGGCCGGATGCTGCCGTGCCCGCATATGTACACAAAAGTAGTACCACTAGACTGGAGCTCCGGACAACTGGAGCACTTCAATATACTGCTGGATAGCTCCTAGGAATCAAGTCCGTCCACCTGCTTACCTGCGCGGCATGAAACGCAGCGTCCGCAAGAAGGGACGTCAGTACGAGTAATGTACCGAGTATGTAAGGCATAAGTAATATCACAGGAGTAAAGCAGAGGACATAAAAAAATACAACATAGGAAAGTGACATAACCTGTGTCTCTATTTGTCTACCCTGAGGAATATTATGCAAGTTAGCTTTACTGTCTGGAGTAATGTATTGATACTGCAAGTAAGCTGCCCGACCATGAAGGTGCGGTGTATCACTGCCCGACCTTATAGGTACGGTGGACTGCTGCCCGACCATATAGGTACGGTGGATTACTTTCTAAGCAGACCATAGGATAAGGAAGTAATCTGTTATCTGAGTGCCCCCTTGGGGCGAATGCCATGCATGCTAACAAAAAAAAACTGCGTAAATATATGTAAATAATCTGCCCGTCCATATAGGTACGGTGTAATGAGCCCGCGTCCAGGCCTCCCGCGTCCGGGGTGTAATCTGCCCCTTTGCAGTGGTGTGGCTGCCCGGCCATGTAGGCACGGTGCTATATAAAAAAACATACTTTATAAAGCATGCATGAGAGCCCAAGTGAAAGCTACATCTTTATCGGAGTGACATAAGGTCGATAACCTCCGATTACGTTATGGAATAATCAGGATCACCTGCCTCACCTTGAAGGAACTAATCTTATAAGGCGAGACCATCAAGGAAGAATGACATTAAGAGAATCATGGAAATAAGATTATAAACCTTATAAAACATTTATCCATACGCTTTAGAATTCTCAGGAAGTAAGGTTATAATAAAATAAAATTGAAGTCAAAAACTTACTGAACAATTTCATACTCGTATTGAATTACTATCTTGAAACTCTTAGCCATGGACTTATTCTTGTCATACTTGTCTTACTCATATTCTCTCCTTTATTATCTTCGTTGTTACCATCACAAAGTATTTCCATTAGCAAGGCTACCACACTTTTTATTTAGTAAATGGAACAATGAATATAATCCGGGATCGAGGGTCCCACCTCGGGTCTAATGAGACGGCATACTCAATTTGCGTATACTACGTCTCATGACATTGGTTGGGAAGGTTACGGGCGATCGGGTCTCATTCATGCGAGTTCTAGGCATTTAGGCCATTCTTTCACTATTCATGATCCTTTGGTTCAATTCTTCTGAGTGAATAGTAGAAAATTTTGAAGGTGGATTTCTAGAATTAGAGAGGTCCCCGAGGTGCGTAACCAAGTCTAGCACTCCTAGGGCATGCCAAGAAAGAAAGGAAAAACCTTACATACCTTTTCCGCTTCGTTCACGTCTCCGAATCTCCGTTCCAATTTCGCCAAAATCTACAATTTGGTCACATTTACCAAATGTCAACTTAAGCATTTAGAAGTTGAATTTCAAAGTAACCATTTGTCTGCCGGAATTTCGGCAGCACTTCCCTAATAAATACTCCATTCCACCAAGTTCAACTTGGCCAATTTCAATCAACAACAACAATCCAGAATTCAACCCGGCCAAACTAACAACACAATATCACAACCATACTAACAATTTCCATATTCAATCCATGTTACATTATAACTACTCAATCGATATACCACTTCCTTCAAAGCCTTCCAACTCCAATAAAAACATTATAATTCATATGCCAACAACACCATACTAACAACATTATTTTTCATGCATACAAGAACATAATACGTAATTTAAATACTTCAATCACAAGTCTCCAACTCCTACAACTTCACAAGAATATTATGCATTCATTAGCAACATAGAATTCACAACATAACAACAACCAATACACTAAATAAAATCAACTCATTTTCTTCCACACTTCAACATTTATACACGGCTAACATCATGCATACACAACCACGACCTCTCCAAGATTATTCGACTTCCATTCTCAACATAATATCCACATCAATAACAACTAACACTAGATAAAATAGTTAAAACATATCTCCTCCACACCCTACCTTAACCTATACCATTCGGCCAACTCCCCCTTAAGTATATTTTTTTCATGAATTCTCATAGTATCTACACTTTACAACAACAAACACACCACACAACACAACACAACACACAACATATACACACACCCACGGCCATACCATTGTTTTCATGCTTCCATGAGTTTTATTCATATTTTCATAAATTCCATCCTTCTTCACATACCACATCATATACCAACATCCAACACATGCAAAAGATGATGAGTTCTTACCTTTTTCCTTCAACTCTTCACTTGCCCAAAGCTTCCAACTTGCAAGAATATGAATCTTTCTTGTTCAATGAATACTCCAACTTGCTAAGGGCCCTTCAATAAGTAGAAAACAATTTTTGAAGAAATTTTTGCCAAGGTTTTGTGGATTTCTCTCTATGGCCGAAAGTTGGAGAGTTTTTCTCCTTCTTGTTCTTGTTCTTTTAATTCTTGAAATTTCTAGAAAATTGTATGAAAAAGATGACCTTGTCATCTTTTTATTTAGCTCAAATTAATTCCCATGTGGGCTTAAGCCCACCTCTAGGTGGACGGCCAAACATGGCCCAAATGGTCAAGCCCACTTTTTTTTTGTTCTACAATTCATGAAAAATTGTTCTCCGAATTCCAAGTTTACCCTTCGTCTTCCTTATGTTTCCACGAGTCATGTTGTGAATATTCCCTTTGTACCCTTGACCTTTCTTGATAATTCCGCTTCTAAATTCTTCATATGCTTAACAAAATGAAAATATGGCCTTGCTTGACGTCCTCCCGCGATTGTCTTGAGTTATCCAATTGCACAAAAGTGCGGGATATAACATCCTCCCCCCCTTAAGAACATTCGTCCTCGAATGTTCGATTGGTCCCATAATGTATAACGATACTTCGGGGAGGTCTCCTTTGTAACCATCTAGCACATTGCTTAACATATTCATTATAGAAGTTCAGATCGCCCGAAGGCCGTAGGTCACTTGATTTAGCTCCGAACTCTGGTTTTAAGTTAGTAGGTTCCCCTCCTTGGAACTTGAATCGTCATAGTTCATTCTAGGTCTAACACGTTCTCCCCCCCTTAATTAAGAGGGTCTAGGTACACCTATGCTCCTTCAATAATCGCTTCCTTTCGCGGTCTTTACATGGCCTCTATAAGGTATCTAACCATTCCACATACCCTAATTCCCCTTAGATTGCCCTAATTTCACATTCGTCTCTCATATATATATTTATGAAATTTTGGGATATTTCCCAGGGGTCACCCATCCTGAAATTGCTCTCACCCTCGCACGCTTAACCTCGAAACTTTGGTATGTTCCAGTGTCTTAACGCTAATGTTTTTATCTCCGCCCTCCCGCGCCACCTTTATCACGCAATATGGAACAAGTTAGGGTCTTAGCAGTTTTCAACACGTCCGCGTAACACGTCTTTTCTTTTAGTTACCATTCTAACCTCCGAAATCCCTAGTATTTCATATGGCTACTTTTTGTCCTAAATTTCCCGAATTCCTAATACGTTTAGTAATACAAAGAACGGTGTATGATAAAGTAAAATCCAGTTCAAGTTAACATCCACATATCGTAGAAAAATATCGAAAGTGTACCTGTGGCCGCGTCTGCGGAAGGTTCAGGATCCTGCCGTCCTGCCAATGAGTATATACGGTGTGGAGGGCCGGCTGAACTGGGTGCTCCTCCTCTGCCTCGACCGCGGCCCGCTGGAGCCTGGGAAGTCTGTCCAGGAGGACGCATAGAAGATGAGGAACCGGCTACCGATCCCGTGGGCTGACCCTCACCTCTACCTCGCAGCGAGGGGCGCTCACGCATCTTATGCCCCATCCGTCCGCAAGCATAACAAGCATCCGAGCCTGAGGCGGCCTTTGTCCCGACCGCATCCTCCCACACTTTGGTTGCACCGTGGTGGGGGCGGCCTCATTTGACCAGATCTACTGCTGTACTGGGGGCTCGAAACCCCGGGCCCCGCTCCCGTGCTCGTCCCCTCTCGTCCTCACTTCTAGCTCCGAAAGATCTGGCCCTTTTTCTGGAGCTCCTATCAAAATAACGCTCACTTTTCTGCAGCTGATGTTGTTCCTCCAGATTCTGGGCGTGAGCTTGGATACGAGCAATGGTCATCCCATCCTGGAGTGAAGCCGTCAAACACTCCTTAATTAAATGCGGCCCCAACCCACTCACAAATCGGTGCACATGATCTCCCATATCAGCTATCATGGCTGGGGCGTACCTGGCCAACGAGTTAAAACGAAGGCCGTATTCCCTGACACTCATATTTCCCTGCTTAAGATTCAAGAACATATCTGCACGAGCTCGTCGAACCTCCGGTGGTAAGAAATGTCGCAGAAATGCCTCTGTAAACTCCTGTCAGACCGGGGGAGGGGCATTTGCTCCCCTAGAGGATATCCAACTGTTATACCACAAAACTGCTACATCCCGCAACCTGTACGATGCCAATTCCACTGACTCTGTATCCGAGGCATGTATGATCCTCAGTGTCCTCAACATCTCATCTATGAAATTCTGCGGGTCTTCCTCTGGCTTCGATCCATAGAACTCCGGTGGGTTTAGAGAGCGATAAAATCACGGGCCTAGCACTCACCGCCCTATCTCCGGGTCCGTATCTTGCCGGCGAGGCTGTGCGGCAGCAACCGGGTCAATAGGGATGGCCTGCGCCATCCTGGCCGGCCCGAGCTGCGGCGGGGCCCCGGGTGGTGCGGGGTGGAGGGTGGGGCTCCTCCTGCCGGCTGGCGACACGGGGGAGCACGAAAGGCCTGGGAAGGAGCCTCGTTATGAGACTCACCTTCTTCCAATTTCGCCGGTGGCTCCCGTTCCGTTCTTTTTGTTATATCCCGTGTTTTTGCATATTCGGAAATTTCGAAATAATTGTGACTTGTAGGTCATAAGGCAATATTTTGATTTTAGTTAATATGTCTATGTTGTTCATGAAAGATAATGACGTGGAAACACGGAAGAAGGCCAAGGACAAAATTGGAATTTTGGAAATTTGGTTTCGGAATTTCCAACTATGATCTTTA
>NW_026725676.1:0-55089 GCF_029784015.1 Lycium ferocissimum
ATAATAGGGAGTGGATCACGGCGTACGACTCTTCGAATTTGAAAAGTCGCTCCTCCGTGTCCTAACCTTTGATATCCTTTCGGGTGGTTTCTTCCTTGGTCATGAGTCAGGAGAGAGTGGGGCCCCCACAGTTGGCTAATTCTCCCTCGGTCAATCCATTAGATGAGCTTCTTTTCCAATGCTCAGTTATGAGCTTCCTTTCCAATGCTCTGTTGACACTTAATTTTCATCTCATAAAACGCATATTTTAATTTTCAAGTTTCCGAGTCCAAGATGGAGTAAGGATGCCCTTAAAAAATTAAATTAATTAATTAAAAAAATTAAAATCTCGAGAAAATTGCAAATTTGACGTTTAATTATTATTTTTCATAAAAATTAACAGTTACAAGAAATTACGAGTTATTTACTTTTACAAACGTGATTTGAAAAGAAGATGCCTATCCCGCTCCGTCTAACTCGGGAAAATTGTTAATTAAGACGACGTATGAATTACGGCTCATTTTGACCGCGTTTTTTCACATTTTTAAATAATGCCCGGAACTATATCAATATTAGGCTCGTTTTGAAACTAATTTTTAAATTTGCGAATTTTAAAATTTTAATTAGCCTAAATAATTATTTTTACTTAGTAATACACGTATTTATAATATATAGTTTTAATTGATTTAAATTAGGAAGGGGGGCCTCATATGCTATTTTAAAAAATAGGGGGTGAAAGCTTTAAAAAAAAAGGGGGATATGAAGTCTGTTAAAACAAACTTCACACCCACCGTCTTTCATTTAGTTACTCGACCCGCTTCTTGTTCATCTGAGGCGATTTGGGTTTTCTTTATTAGGGTTTCGCTACTGTGATATTTTCATGGTGATTTGCGGCCATTTTCGGCAAAATTCTTGAGGGCTTTTATGCCCAATCACGAATGCTCGTGATTTTCAGGTTTAATTTCCTTTGAATTTCATTGTTTCACCCTAAATTGAATCGTGTTTAGGATGTTACTCGGGTTCGCTTGTGCTTATGGTTGCCATGGGCAGGGCCTAGAGCCCTTAGCCATCTTGTGCACCATATGCATTCTATGAGGGAATCTAGGGGAAACTTCCTATATGGTTCACGGTTGAGTACAAAATTTGAGGATTTTATCCTAACTTAGTACCATTCTAACGTTGGTTGTACTATTTTTCGGCTGAATGTGTGACTCACTGTACTATCCTAGTATTTAGGGATTTATTGGATATTTTGTGTGTAATTTCTAGTACCATCCGTTGGAAATTATCTGCTTTTTGTTAAAATTGTTGAATATAGGATAAGGTAGTACATTTCTGTTAGATATAATCTGGTCCTTTCTCGAATTTGTTTTTTTTTTTTTTTTTTTTTTTTTTTTTTTTTGGTGAGATGGAAATTAGGGTATTTTGGGGGGAAATTTGTTTGGATGGAAGATATTCCTTTTTTTGTCCCTAAAGCCGGAATTGTTTGCTATAAATAGAAGGCAATTGTGCCATTTTTAAGCCAGACCTTTTTGGCTAAATATTCTAAGTATTCAGAAAATATGCAATGCTCCTACTACTCCTACACTGAAAAAAACAAAATATACTATATATATACTACCTAAATAATACAAATAGATCACTACTTTAAGAATACTATAAGATATACCTACTTATACTATTCTAATATACACATATTATACAAAGATTTAAGAAGAAAGAGGTTGTTTTAAAAGGTTTTCAAGTGTTGGTGTTTGAAAGTTGATTCAATCCCTCCATTTTGATCTTTTGGTTGCCCCAAATAAAGGTAAATCCTATTCTAATCCTTGTTCTTATTTCCAGTCATGATATGCTTTGTTTAAACCTATTTACTATTTGAAATGCCATGAATGCTTAGTCTAGTACTCAATATTGTTATTTCTGTACTTGTTTTATTATTTTAAGTTATAAAATGAGCTAAGTGCTAGATTATGTTATGCCAAATAAATATTATAACTTATAGGAGGAAATAACTGAATATGGGGGGGTCTAAGGTTTCTTAAGTTTGTTTTGAAGGTAGTCAAGTTAGATGTTTAGGACAAGATATATATATATATATATATATATATATATATATATATATATATATATATATATATATATATATATATATATATATATATATATATATATATGAAGGTAGTTTGTGTTAGATGTTTAGGACAATATATATATATATATATATATATATATATATATATATATATATATATATATATATATATATATTCCCTCCCCCAGAGCTCCCTCCTTTGCTCCCTTGGTGACTCGAACTCGCAACCTTCGGGTTGAAAGTGGAGGGCGCTTACCATATGAGCAATCCCCTCTTGTCATATAATCTATATTTGAAACTGTAATCTCATGCTTTTTTTAGCTTTGTGTTTTGAAACTGTTGTGGTTTTAGAGACTGTTTTGATAGGATAGGAATACTTAGCTATTGATTTTGAGTAAGATATAGTTGTTCTAAAATCCGGGAATTACTCCTAAGGTTTATTTCAGTTTTTAGATTCTATTTTTTTATCCCATGTAGTTGAACATGATTCTGTTAGTAGCTTAAGTTCATTGTAAAGTAGTTGGTTTATTTGATATGTTGAAAATGGTTTTAAGTTAGCAAGTTTTTTCCCTTAAACTGGTTCATGGAGTTTATTTGTAGTCTGGAATAAGGTTTCATGAAGGCTGAATATCTTGAGTTTGCTTTTTTGTTTTTTTTTGGTTGGATGATCATATCTTGTTACTACCTTTACTGTCTAAATTACTAAAATATGTTATATATAACTAGGCTAAGTGTTCAATAACTTGATTAGTGATTAATACATTTCCAGTTTCTTGTGAAAAAATGACTTCAAGGGTTTTAAGTCACTACTAGAATGTAGTTTGTAAACCTAAATCTCTGAAAATCTGTTTATGTGTTCATTTTGATTTAGAACTGAAAACTGAATGGCCATTATGACTTATTAGCCTATCCAAGTAGTTTAATAAGTTTAAAAATTGATTTGAAATGAAGCTTGTGAGATTTTGAAATCATGAAGTTGTTTATGTGAGGTCAGTTAATGAATTGGAACCTATTTCTGTGTCAAATCTACTTCTATGTGATTTTTGCTAAATGTTGTAACGCAGCTTAGAATAAGTTGTTGAATTTGAAATACTGAATCACTATTCCCTCGTATTTGTCCCTACTTGAAACTGCTTAGAACCGACAGAACTATCTCACTTAGTTAACTTTAGATGATATCTTGTAAGTTTTGGAATAACCTGAGTCTAAAAAAAAAATGCATTTTTGAAACCTCAAAGGTCTTTACACTGCTTGGATGATTTTTGACACTAGTCTAAGTTTGGACCTTAGGAGTAACCTTGCTTATTTTCATCCCTGAATCTCCTAAAATCAACTGAACTTGATTGAGAACCTAGTCAAATATGTGGAGTCTCTTTTAGGCTAAGTAGATCATGTTCTATTTGAATAATAAAAACCTGCTTTTTATACTATGTCTGAATACTAGTTCTTGCGGCTTGTTTTGGATTTAAGACTGTTTGGTTGTCTGCTTGGTCTAAGATTGAATTTGGAAATGTTGATGTATCTCTTATTTCTGAATCTTTGTGAAAACTGTGTATCAACTTCCTAAAACTGAAACTTCGAAAAGCTTTATTTGACTAAGTGTTTTTTTTTTTACTTTAGTCCATATTAATCCCTTATAAGGTGCAAGGACTTAGCTCTGGGACTTGTTTTTAGTAGCTAAAACTATTTGGCATGACACTTAGCTTCAAAAGAACTTAAGACTTTAAAAAAGGAATTTTGTGAAAATCCTGTTTGTCTTTCTTGCTGAGTTACTCTGACTTGAAGTTTGAATATTATTCATGTTTGGTTTGCTATAGGTTCTTACTTAACTTGGATGCTTAAATACTAATTTGAAAAGTTATAGTATAGGAAGATATATTGGACCTAGGATCTGCTTGGAATTGGCTTTAAATCTTGAGAATGGAGTTGGCTCACTTGCTTACCCTTCTACTTGCAACCCCCCTAAGTTATTCTAGTTTGACAAATTGAAGTTTGAATCCTATCTATCATTGAAAATATGGTTGAGGATGTATTAGTGAAGATGCTGCTAGCCTGTCTTGATATTTTGGATGATGTTCTGATCATTTGACACTATTAATTTAAAAGGAAGAAGAACTGGAAGTAACTTTGATTAGGAGTTAAGTGCTATATTTGTTCATCTGCTACCTTGCCTTTTTTTTTTTTTTTTACCTTCCAAAGTGATTTTAAGGCTTATTTTCATGCCCTATATATGACAAACTTCTACTGAAAATCCTCAAAAATTCTGTTTAACCTGGGATATTGATGAGTTAAGAGAAGATAAGAAATGAAGTGGTGAGTTCAATAATTATAAGTTTCTTATGCATTTGTCCTTTTCCCTTTCCCATTACTTGGTGATTCTGCTTATATATTCCTGTTTCTTAGAAGCCATTTAAGACCTAGGATGATTGTTATGAGACCTATACCCCCCTCCCCCCTATTTGATTATGCAAATCAGATTGAGTATTTTACTATGGATTTTTTCCTGTTATGACTATATGTGACCTCTAATTGTGCCTTAGATCATCTAAGTAGTCCTAGAAACAAGTTTGAAATTAGGACACCACTTAAGACCTTTGCAAGTGTCCTATATGATCTACTACATGTTGGAATACCCTGTGACTTACTAGACCATTTCTGTAGTCTGTCATGAGTTCTTATATTAAGCCTTTTAAACTATTTGTGCATTCTGGGAACTAACTTATGGCTAAATCATCATTTGAGACCCTCCTTTGTGGCACATTACAATCTAGCATGGCCAAAGATAACTTCTGAAATCTGTTAAGCTCAAACTTAGAAAAATTCAAAGTTTGGAGCTTTGATAAGCCTCAAACTAGCATTGTTTTTGTCATTTTGATTCTACAATAGATTAGTATTGATTGAAAGTGGCAGACCATACCTAGACTAACATATCTATGTATTTGCTCACCTTAAAAGATAAAATTTAGCTCAACCTGTAGGGAGCTTAGAAATACTTGTTTGAATTTGCTTGTTTTTTCACCCTACATTACTAATTAGCTAGCTATCCTAAAACCAAAGTCAATATAATTTTTTGTGTCCTAGCTACTGTGCACAGTGCTATTCTTATTTGTACTCCTTGTTATCCTGTCATTTCTGTATTGCTTTCACTCTGAATTTGTTGGTAGTTTATTTCTAATTTGGATGATGTAAAGCCTCGGGGAGTTTCTTTGGTCTTTTCTTTGGTAGTTAACTGTTGATGGGAATTGATCACCTAGAGATTTAATTTTGTGTTGGGACCTTTAGATTCTTAATTTCACCCTTCTAGTTCATAAACCGTATTTCATAGGTTGGGGATTTGGGTCTTGATAGTAGTAGGGTTGGTTTTGATGTTCTTCTTGATTCTAATTCCATGATTCGATATGCTTAGACTTCTTTGATCTCGAGGCTCAGCAGAAAGGAAAGTCTAAGGAGTGATTGTTGGTGTTATTACTGTTCGGCCTTCCAGGTGGGTTACGGTTTACCCTATGGTGAGACTTCATTTAGTGAAGTATATATTTAGACGATATTGTCGGAGAAAGCATGTAAACCTCCGGGTATGAAGTTGAATTGGATATTGTCATAGGTTGGGCCCTGTTGTGTGATTGGGGCTAGCCACGCCGTTGTGTTGTGACTTGATTTGTGCTATTATTGTTGGCTTGATGCCACGTGGTGATAGTAGATATTGGAGACTATTGTCATACCTTTTCATGATATTGAAGTATCTTACTTGTTGACGTTCGATATGAGGATAGTGCTCTATATAGCTTGTGTAGCCTTTTCATGATATTGTTAGCGTACCCATCTTTGGGTACTTGTGATATTCATCTGACCGTTGATGATGAGATCATGCTTACTGTTGAGTTGATTTATATAAGTCTTGATAGGGCTTATAATGTTGTGAATTCCATAGCATATTCATTGGCATTTATAGCATTGATTTAGCGTTTATGCATTCATACATGATGGAAATGGTTTGGAACTGATTAATGAAAGACTTATGGTATCTATAAGAGAAAATGTTTTAAATGCCCGATGGGAAATGGTTCTGGGTGATGTGATATTATATGATATGATTTGATAAAGATCCTCCGTGGGCAAAGATCCGAAGACCTATTACCGTTGGGCAAAGATTTGGAACGAGTGGTACATGGACTCCACGGGTCCCCCATGGGTTGTGCTGATGAAGATCCTCTGTGGGCAAAGATCCGGAGTCTCGTTACCGTTGGGGAAAGATCCGGAACATGTGGTACATGGACTTCACGGGTCCCCCATGGGTTGTGCTACCGAGACGTCGATACTTCCGTCTGGGGTACATGTGTACACAGCATTGCATTGCATCCACATGTCATACATTATTGCATTGTATTGCATTATGGCTTGTGTTGATGATCTGGAGATACACTTGTGTTATTTGGATTCGGATTGATTATATTGAGACTTGCCACACTTGGGATTAGATGCTATAACCTAGGTGATGACGTGTACTTGGTTTCTGATTTGTGTTGACTTATACTTATTGATTACCTGTTTATCTTACTTTATTTTCTGGATTATGTTAGCTAAACTTAGTCGGCCTATGATACCTACCAGTACTGTGGTTTTCTACTGACCTGTACATGCTTCATTCTTTTATGAATACAGAATTCCAAGTTGGATCTACTTCTGTTTCTCGTGGCTGATAGTCGCTCCGAGATTTGCTTAGAGTCTATAGGGTGAGAATGAGACGTCCGCCGCCTTGAAGATTCTTCTTCATTTATGTCTTATTTTCCATTCTGAGATATAATCATACTTGATGTATTATGGATATTCTAGACTTGTATATTTCTAGTTAGATGCTCTTGCATGGATTAGACCAGACTCTGGGGAGTATTTCCTTATTTCCGCTCGGTTTCTATATTATTATCGTCTGACTTACATGATTTATTCTCTTCCGCTTATTGAATTATTTATCTATATTTTTTTTACTATCATTGGGTTGAGGGTTCTCTTGCCGAGGTGGAAAATGTAATTGCCCGCACGACTTAGCTAAATTGGGTCGTGACATAAGGATATTATTTTTAAAGTATTGTATTGATTGTCCAATTTGAAATAAATTACAATTTTTGTAATTTGATTTCTATGTTATGCAATGGATGTAGTTTGGTCATCATTTCTGCATATTCAGTTCTGCATAGTTGGGTTGAATATTGTCTTAGATTGGGCCCTGTTGTGTGATTGGAGCTAGAAACCCCGTTGTGTTGTATATATTCATGTGTGTGTGTGTGTGTGTGTGTGTCTGAAATTCGTCGAAATTAAAGATGTAGACATTAAATTTCTGATTGTAAAGAAAATATTTCATAGTCTTCATATGTCAATAGAGCATATTAGTACAAACTCCATTATTGCGGATCCGCTCATGAAAGTTTGCAACCTGAAGTTTTTTTTTTTTTTTAAATGAGCCAGTAGCTTATATGGATGTCGCTGGACTCTATGATGAGCCACTTCAGTGGGAGTTAGTTGTTTTATCTATGCTTTTGACATGTTTAAGGATATTCTCTGTACAGATTAAAGTTTTATGAAATTCATGACTTTTGTATGTTTATTGGAAACTCTGAAAATAAAGTTATTGAATTTCTACTTCGATTTTGCATAAAGTGTAAAAAAGTCATTTTGGACTATTTATAGTCATAAAGGAGGACCAGTTGTAAATAGGCATGACTGAGATCAATTTTACATGCAATTTCCATGCTATGCATCCATACTTGATCTATGTCTTTGATTTTGCTAATATCGTGACCGTTAATGGGTTTAGTGACGAATATATGTTGTGAAAACCTCTTGATCCTATATTAATATAATTGATGGACCAGATTGTTTGGAGATATTTCGATTGAGATAGCGAATTCTAGTGCCTTTGTAAAGTTTTAGCTATGTACAGTTATTCAGAAACATATGTGGTCCAAATGGGAGATTGTTGGAAACTTTCTATTTAGTGGACTCACATATTTAATATAATTGTACATAGATCTGCTATCAATTAAAGAAGCCCAATTCATGATCTAATAAAGTATTAAATTTATACGGGCTATAGAAATATTTATTTATATAGTATGGAATTATAAGTGTAGAAACCTATTCTTTTAACTCTTCCAGTTATTATTATTGATGGGTCTTTCTAACTGAAGAGGCACCTCTTCTAAGAGTTGTCTCTAAAGAGTTGCGTGCGTTCAATTTAATCTGATTGTGGTCCGTGTGCCGCACACGTTACTTTCTTCTTCCCCCCATCAAAGAAAGAACTAAGAAACATTAACGTGTGAAAGCTCTGAAGATCATCAACTTACATATGAAGACTTGACTCACTGCAAAGTCGTCTCTAATGGATTAAAAGGTTAGTGTTTCTACAATTGTTCTTCGTCGTCTATCAATTTACTTGTGATTCCGGGACTACATTTCCATCAAAAGTGGTATAATTTTGTGCACACTAAAGCTTCATTTATGTATATGATTGCTCAAAAATATATGTGGTCCAAGTGGGAGATTGTTAGTATATTCATATTTTATGGACTCACATATTTAAGAATAATAGTATATATGTCTATTCTCAATTAAAGGAGTTCGCCACATTGATCTAATAAAGTGTTAATTTATTTGGGCTATAGAAATATCAGGTAATAACGTATGGGCTTCATATATGAGAAACCCAATACATTTTTCAGATATATTGATGGCCTATATCTGAAAAGGTACCTATTGTGAAAAGTCATCTCCGAAGAGTTGCCTTTCCTTATTTATAGTGTTGTGGTCCCTATGCCTTTCAACGTAACTTTTCTCTCTGCCCATCTAAGAGAAGAATATAAACAAGAGCGTGGTTAAGGCACAAAAGATCATCAACTTACTTGATTACAACAAAGTCATCTTCAATGGTTCAAAGGTTAGTGTTTCTACCATTATCTTATTCGTTGTCTATCGATTTACTTGTGATTCATGGACTATGTTTTCTATCAGATATATCCACTTAACCATTTTTCACGATCGATGACGGCTAATTTACCCTTCAACTCTATAAGCTTATAATCACCTATACTGTGATGAGATGCACTCCAAAACACAAAAACGTTGAACTTTTCGGATTTGATATCAAATGCAGCTATAACAGGTGTGTTACCCTTACAAGAGCAAATAAACCGATATATAACCCCATTAATGCAAACACCGGGCATGCAATAGCTTTGAGTCTCTCTCCATGATTCGTCTATGCCTAAAGACAAAACCCATTTTTTGCTCGAACATGCTCTGCTGACAAAAACACTTTGTACTTCTTTTTTTCAGATTCAAAATCTAATGAATAGTTAGGGAAAACATAATCCTTATTTAGGTCTCGAAGTAATATTACTTGTCTTGTACTGGGATTGAAAATTACAGCAGGTCGCACAGATAATGGTCCCCAAATGCAAAATAAACCATTAACGCAATCCAACAAAGAACCTGAATAGAGCCTTAAAGTGAAAAATGTTTGACCGATAGTTGACTTTTGGGTAAACGGACATTTTTCAAAAATTCATCGATTCTGAGAGGTCTGGATGGCCGATTATGACTTGGTGGGATGTTCAGTTTGGTTACCGACATACTCGGAAGCATTTTGGGTTATTGGTTGGAAAGTTGGTCTTGGGCCATTAGGTGTTGACCAGGTCAAATAGACCTCCATTGGGAATTCTGAGATCACGAGTGAGTCCGTAACGTATTTTATGTATGTTTACATGTCTGGTTTGCATCTGGGAGGTCTCGGGTGATTGTCGGGTTTTGGAAAAAAGTTAATGAAAAACCAACAATCTGCTGGTGTCTGATGTCTCGCTGAGGCGACGAATCGTGTGCCGCAGCGGACCCGCCTCGGCGAGGTCTGGTCCGTTGGTGCATGTTTTTTGGATTCGTGGGAATCCGCTCCAATGGACGGAGATCAGTTGGGGCGGATGCGCTATAGCGATGTGCGTGTCACGGGAGCAGTTCCACTGTAGCGGACCCCTTACTGTTGCAGTAAAAAATGTGGAAACAGATTGTATTTAAAATTAAGTAAAACCCTTCATTTCCCACTTCCACATTTATTGCTCCTATGTGTCTTTAAGGCGAATTGAAGAGGTTCTAAGTGGATTCTTCTTGGGATAAGTTTCTCTAACCACGAATTCCTTCATTTACCTTTTCTAAGCTTGAATCTATGGTAGAAAATCTAGAGAACTAAAGGAAGAGGATAGGTTTTGACCTTTACTTTATTATTTGATATTTAGTCTTCCAATATGAGATTAATTGATGGATTTGACTAATCTAAGTATCAAATTTGATGAATTAGTAAGCAATAGGTTTGAATTTTCCCCTTATAGTTGAAGAATTGAAAGATAAAAAGTTAGGGTTTATACCCAAATTATGGCTTTTGATTTAAATGATGAAATTGATCAATACTTTAGCTAATTTAGAAATTGGGGAGTAGAATTGAACTTCTAGAATGTTGGGTTACCTATTCCACCTTTGAAGTACCTGTTTTACCTTTGTGGGCCCATTTGCCCTCTTTTATTTAGTTGATTTAGATTCAAACGAATGTATAGCAATATGGATACCGTTGTTTATTGTTTCTAACTTAGAACTCGATAATGGCTAGACCTTGAGCATCCGGAGGCTCTTCGGAAGGGCAAGGCTTAGATCTGATTGTTTGTGGCTCCAGCTCGGCAGTGAGGTAGGTTACGGCTTACCTTTCGGTTAGACTTAAGTTAGCGAAGCATATGTAGAAGTTAGTTATTGATGGAGAAAGCATGTTAAGCCTTCAGTTACGAAGTTGGGATAGATATTCTTAGGTTGGTATTGTTGATGACTTTGGGGGCTTGTCGCCTCGTTTATTGTGGTTTGGCTTGTTGCCTTGTGTGTGTGGTTGGGACTTGATCTGATTTCACTTGATATTGTTGATTCGATATTGATATTGTGATATGGGTCCATGTGTGGCAGGATTGAGATTTGATTATGATTTCACTTGATATTATTGAATCGATATTGATATTGTGATATGTGTCTATATGTAGCACGATTGAGATTTGACTATGATTTACACTTGAGATTGATACATGCATATCATTCATACACGTTCTACATGATTTATTAATGTGAATTGTGGTTTGATATTAATAATCATAAGAGGGGAAGTGAAACATCCGAGGCTTCTTATTATGGGGTTTCTTTGCGTGCATATTTTGATAGCCTCGCTAAATCGCCCACTTGTACGAATTGCTTGATCATTTTGCATTCTTGTTGGGACTTTGTCCTTCTTGTTGTGGTGACTTTGTCACCGATATCGGCATGCCTCTTGATTCGGATCTTGCCCATCTTGACTTTGGATTTACATTTCATCTTGATGATGGACTTTCTTCCATTTTCGAGTATGAGAGGAAAGCCACTTTCAACATGGCTCTTGATTCTCTTGATTATTGGATGACGACCTTTCTTGATTTGGGGCTTCGGTCCATCTTGATATTGATTGTGCTTGGTATGATGGCATGATGTACATATTGGGTGAAATTTGTTATTTAACAAACTCTCTTGAATTGAATTATAAGTTTTCTTGACACTTAAGCCTTCGAATATTGATTTCGACATTTGGAAACTCTTCAAGGTTTTGATATTTGATACTTTGATATACTTGTTTACTTGATTTATTATTATCTTGTTGAGCTACCTATGACGGATAAGGGAATTGGAGAATCTAATGGCTCCAAGCCCAAAGTTTATACGCCACTAAGCTTTATGCTTAGCGATAGTTGTTTTCTATCGTAGGTAATGTTTGGGAGGAGATTTGAAGATGGCCATTTGGAGTAGACTTTTTGGGAGCCTTAGTGAAGATCACATTTGCATATGCATCTAGGTCTTGTAAAATTTTGGGGACTTGTGCATGATCCATACGTCACACTTATGTATAAAATTTTGGAGGCTTGTTGGACACAAGACCATATGCTTGTAACTTGAACTTGGTGACTTGTTTTGCTGTTTTTAGGTGTGCTTTTAACCCAAGTCATTCCATGTACTGGGTTTACATTTTGCCTTGTAATTATGTACAAAGGAAGATACTAGTTTTCTGTGATAATCGCAAGTTTGAGTTTCGGGTATCTTATGGACCTGCAGTGGTGTTGATTTGAAAATATAATTTCAAAATGAAGTTTCTTAAATGTGTTGACTATTTGAGGAGGGCGTTACCATTTTAAATTGATTCTCTAAAATTGTATTTCATCTAAGAATTTTTTTGGAGGGTATAATGGAAAAAAAATATCACACTTTCAACCCTTTTTTGCATGGGCCTATTTCCGCTATTAAATATTTTTGTGAATATATTTTGGCATAAATTTCTTCTAAACGTTGTAAGTGTGAAATTAGCTTTTGTTTCGTAAGTGGTATCCTCCCAAAGGGGATGCTACATTAAGACTCGTTTATTGTGAGGGTTTTCTTGAGAAATGGGTGAGATGGTACAGAGGGTCACTTGATCTCCATATTACAGCGTTGGGTTGCTCGGGACTCGCAAAAGGGTATTTATGCCTTATCTAGAATGATTTGTTCGAGGTATGATTGGTTTGGGAAAAGTTTCAACATCATCAAGGTTTTATGATGGTTTGCGTGACACGGGTGTACCAATGGCAGGCCAACGTTTCAACAGTGACGGTGTATTAGATGTCGATATGCTAGGACGAGTGTACATTTAGTAAGGAACATCAGATTTGGCAAAGGGATAGTGACCGTGTGTAATAAAGAAGAGAAGTTGAGAATAAGGACATGAAGGACGACTTTTGTGAGAAGCGTGTAGCGAAGTAATAAATCTTAGGGTATTTTGGTAAGAGTACTTTTGTGTTATGGGATTGTAACACCTCATACCCCTAACCAGCTTATGTTCAGGATTTGGGGACTTAGAAACCAAGACAAAAGTGTTAGAATTGAAATTACCCCTTGGAACGGATGAAGTACGGACTTACATCAAAAAATACAGCCCGTACTTTGAAGTGACGTACATTGAAGGCATACATTGAGGGGAAGAAATCAGAGAGCACTAGAAAGTGGCACCCAAGTACGGGCTGGATGTACGAGATGTATATCAAAGAACGGGACGAACTTCTGTCTCGTACTTCGTCAGGAAAATTAGTTACTCACTGGAATTTTTTCATCCAAGTACAGGCTGCAAGTACGGCCCGTACTTCAGAATACGGGATGTACCTAGTGCTCGTACTTCACCCGCGTCGTTTCATCCAAGTACGGGCTACAAGTACGGCTCGTACTTCACCCGTGTCGGCCAGAAACTATAAATACCGGGGGATAGTTTTATTTCCCCACTTTTTATTCTCTAAGCCCTAGGACGACTTGCTCTCATTCTCCATCACCAAGAACACTAAGGTAAGCAATCCTAGCCTATTCCAAATGGATTCTAACATATATTTGTGAACATTAAGCAAGGATTCATTGTTCTTAACCTAGGGTTTTCAAGAAAATCCATCTAAAGGGTTCAAGACTTAGGCTTTTGGGATTCTTCTAAAAGTTCAGACCATTCTTGCAAATTTTGGAGCATATACAGGTATGTGAAGCTAACTATCTACGTTAGGGAATGTTTATGATTCTCCCTACGCCTCATTCTTCATGCTTATCAGTGATTTGACTCAGAATACAGTTTGGCCCTAGTTTCTTGAATAGTTGTAGAACTGCTATCTTCTAAGGATGTAGTTTCATAATTCGTTCATAATTATCGTTTTGAATATCATGAACTCAGTACGTAATCTATAATCATTATAGACTTGTGTATTGACATCACATGAGTCTCAGTTAGTGTATAATCAGTTATTGGCTAAAGTTCCATAATCAGAAACCGCTATCATGCTATCAGTTATAGCTCAATCTAAGTATCATAAATTGCGAAATGTTGATCACCTGTATCCGTATTTTTGGGCCCTAGGCCACAGTTTATATTTACAGTTATACAAGTGGTTTTTCATTCGGAACGAGGGAGAGCACATTTTAGTTCGGTTTATAGTTATCCGAGTTTTAGTTCCTTACCTCCAAATGTCTTGATGTCCTTTTTTAGTTCGGTTGACAATACGGTTATCAATTTCGATTTCGGCTTTTAGTCTTTCCTTCTTCCATCTTCTTTATATTACCTTGATGTGTTACAATTCAAATGTCATTTAATATATTTTTGATGTCCTTTTTTATTTCTTGGGGGTTGCATCGCTCATAGGTTGACGATCCAACTAGCTGGTTCGGGAAATTTGACAAAGGTATTAGAGCACTAGGTTCAAGTGCCTTAAGGAATCTATGAAGCCGTGTTTAGTGGGGTCGCCTTTATATGTTTGAGGGCTCCACACATATAAACTTGGATTTGACTCCCGGTTAGAGTTCCTCCGACCGTATTCGGGGGTCGCGCGGGGTTATCCCCTTCGGTAGGCGAACTCTCTTTAGTCTTTCAAGGACGAATTTTACTTGGGAATAATAGCGAACATTATAATATATTCTAAACTTTCGATAAGGTATTCTTTAGAGGCTTCATAGACATAGTCTAGTTAGTCATATATTAGCAAACCTTGATGTGTTAGCCTTGTTGGCATTGATTTTAGATGTTTTAGACTTAACTAGTATTTCCACATTTAATATATTTTAGCTAGACTTTTTAGTAGATCATAATCATAGAAATGTTAGTTTTATTTCCAAAATAATAATATATATATATATATATATATATATATATATATATATATATATATATATATTTGATATCCATGTACCCACACATGATTACGAGCCTCCAACCTATGGGTTCACTCAATCATGACTACATACGTATATATATATATATATATATATATATATATATGCGAATAATCAATGGCACCAATGGAGCTGTCGTGTTACGCCTAGGCCATGGTTCGGGGGTGACAAAGCTTGGTATTAGAGTACTAGGTTCAAGTGTCTTAAGGAATCTATGAAGCCGTGTTTAGTGGGGTCGCCTTTATATGTTTGAGGGCTCCACACATATAAACAGTTGACCACCAAAACATTCAAGATTTAGTTCACTTCTTTCATACTCTAGTTCATGCAGTTAGAGTAGTACTTTTGGGATGTCACGACCGTATTCGGGGTCGCGCGGGGACCTACCTTTCCTCGCCTTGAAGGAACAAACATAAGGTGAGTGTGTAGCGAACTCTCTATGGCTTCAATTAACAATCCGTTAATAAGGACGAATCATTTAAACCAAGAGATACTTAGGAATAACGATTCATGGAACATTATAATATATTCAATAAACTCAAGATTCGATAAGATTACAACCGTTTTAATGTTTACGGACTCGATTCGACTTCCAAAAATCGACGTTTGGCTTTTCACAATTTCATCCCAATTCTCCATAATTTATGACTAAAGACTAGTACAAGAGCGACTAATGATTTATAACGTATTACATCAACATATTCATTCTAAGACTCAACCTCGACCCATTTCACATACTCTTCTACAATTCATGAGTCTTAACTTATAAAATGAGGTAGGAGGAGGAATAAGCTTAGAATAGTGGCTCACGGATTTCTTGATGTGGATTTCTAATGGGTTTCCTTCACATTCTCTTGATTTCTTGTTGTTGATCCTTGATTTCTATTGTTTTCTCATGGATGAAATGTCTGGAACTCTCTCAGGTTTCTTGAATGGTGGAGGTATGAGATGAAATGCAATGAAAAATGGTCCCTTATATAAAATACACGCGTCGATTGAAATATACGGTATCATAGGCCGTATGTTGGACCATATGGTTAGAATATGTTATTCTTGGCTGGATCGGTGGACATACGGTCCGTGGGCCCCAAGAATTCACGGTATAAACATGATAACAACCTTAACACTTGTTCTATCTACCACACACTATGTCATTAGGACATTATACCTTTTAATAATTAACTCACCTTTCCTTAATAACTTTCTCTCTTCATCCGAATGTCTTTGGAAATCTAGAGTAACAATCTCGCAAACTATACATCATATCATTAAACGGAAATTTTCGTTCGTTTTAGTCTAGTAGTCAACTCATCATTAAGACACCCGTTATTCTACATCACATAGAGACCAACATATAACTAATCTTACGGACGGTCTATGGGATACTTCAACAAATTCAATCAATAAATCCAGATCTAAGTACACATCACTGCCTAAGTAAAGCATCTAATCCCAAATGTGCCAAGTCTGAATATATCAAGTTCGAATCCAACACCACAAGTACAACACCAACATCTCAAAATCAAATCATAGTGCAATGCAATGCAATAGTGTATGAATCCAATGCAATGCAATAGTGTATGAATGCAATGTAATGCCATGCAAATGTTGTGTACACATGTACTTTGGACGAAAATATAGACGTCTTGGTAGCACAACCCAGTGTGACTCGCGAAATCTAAGTGTCACCCATCCCGAATTTTTGCCCAACAGACAAACGGGACCTCGGATCTTTGCCCACGGGGGATTCTCACCGGCACCACTCTAGGGGACCCGTGGAGTCTATACACTATCAACGATTTCGGAACTAACATCGGATATCGGCCATGGAATCAACGACTCCGGGATGAACATCGGACTCTCACGTCACTCAAGTAAAAGAGTTTTCTCAAATATCAATTTCACTCAATCAACGATTTCGGGATGAACATCGGACTCTCACGTCACTGAAGTAAAACTGAGCCCAGCTCATCAAGTGTTTCATCAAATGTCATCAATATCTCAACAGTGTATCATGAAAATGAGAGTGCGTGCAATGCATGAATCACATCAATAATCATGCTCAATATCACAAGTACCAACTATCGGGTATGCCAACAATATATCCGAATCACAAATACCAACAGTGGGTATGCCAACAATATATCTGAATCACAAATACCAACAATGGGTATGCTAACAATATATCCGAATCACAAATACCAACAGTGAGTATGCCAACAATATATCCGAATCACAAATACCAACAGTGGGTATGCCAACAATATATCCGAATCACAAATACCAACAGTGGGTAATACAATATATCCGAATCACAAATACCAACAGTGGGTATGCCAACAATATATCCGAGTCACAAATACCAACAGTGTGTATGCCAACAATATCGTAATCAAGACGATAACAGAATCCAATATTTATCAATAACTCATGGCATCAAGCTGGCACAATAGAAAAATCAAATCACAACACAATGGGGTGACTAGTCCCAAACACATAACAAGATAATCGAATCGATGTACATTATTACCACTTCCCTAAGTCAGCCTATTAGCTTAGAACAAATAATCTCACCCTACATTCACAATCATTCGTCACAACCCAATCTAGGACTCAGTCACAATCGTTGGTGCATTTTATCTTCCATTTATCAACTAGATTCACTATTAATGGTATAACACAATTAACCACATATTACGGAATTTGCCATCGTGAGACACAGATAAATTATGTACCATCCACTACTCCCAAGTCACATAAAATCCACCAATATTCAAGAAACCACACCAAACAACCTAAGGAGTCTACAGGCCACAAGCCCGAACACACAAATCACACAACAATACCATCCTAAGGTTCCATCCTAAATCTCTAATTCCTACACATGCATTCTCCGTTCCTTCTACTACACGAATATATGAAACTAACCGGAGTCTATCGAAAGGGAAGCCATAACCTACTTGGCAGTCGAACAGTTGCCACGAACCCACACGTTGCCGTGTCTTTCGAAGTGTCTACAAGTAATCAAAATCTGTCACATATGAATTCTATGTAAGAAACCATGAATAATGATACCCATATTGGCTACCTTCTATTCGGGTCAAATTCCAACCCTTAATTTAGGAAAAATGGGTCTCACGGGCAAAACGGGAATTTTATGACCAAAATACTAAATTCAATACCAAAAGGTCAAAACCCATTACTTTAATCATAGGAATACTCAATTAATCCTTAAAATCATCATTAATATGAAAACCCCCAAATTTGGGTCTAAGAACCCTAACTTTAATTCATGAAAATCAACTCTAGAATCGAAGATTAATGATTAACAAGCCTAAATATGACATTATCTAGCATGAACAACAACATTTAACCATTACTTTGGAATCCAAATCGTTTTTAAAAACCTTTTATGAAAAACCCCATAAACCCTCTTTAATCTTAAGCTTCTAGGAATTTCTAGCATGGATTCTTACTTAGGAAAGAAAATGGAAGAGATTAGGATTAGGGAACTTACTTCCAAGAGAAATCTGACCATAAACCCCTCAAGTCGCCTCCAAGGTGGTAAGAAAATATAATAGAAGTTATGGGAGGAAATAAGAGTTTTATAAAGTTTTTAAATAGAAAATTTGGCCCGTCGGCCGCTCCAGTTGTTCGACCAGCACTGCCGCGCGACCACTCCGGCGGTTCTGCCAGTGCTGCTGCGTGACCGCTCCAGCAGTTCGGCCAGCGCTCCAGCTGTTCCGCCGCGCTTTCGCGCGCGCTTTGGAGCCAAAGCGATCACCAGACACCAGATTTTTCTGGTGTCTTCCAAACTTGAAATTAACCATCCCGGAACCTCCTGGACACAAACCAAATATGCAGATATACATAAAAATGTGCTATGAACGTACTTGTAGCCTCGGAATTCCCATCAGAGGTCTCCTTGACCGAGTCAACCCCTGATACCTTTAAACTAACTTTCTAACCCAGGTCTCAAAATGCACCCGAGTGCATTGGGAACCGAAATGAATATGCACACAAGTTCTAAATGACCATTCGGACCTCTCGGAATCAACGAATTTTCAAAAAATGTCCGTTTACTCAAAAGTCAACTTTGAGCCAACTCATTTTCACTTAAAGCCCAATTTTTCTAGAAAACATTCTAAAGCCCACAATGATACCTAGGAAGTCATGCCAACTATCTTTCCGGGTCAAAATAGTTCTAACGAGACTCAGGAACGGGTCAACGAGGGAAAAAACGGAATAATCACGGTAACGACAAAACGGATCGTTACATCAGATACCAATTAAACAATCGCTCGTCCTCGAGCGAAGAACGAGAGCAGGACAAGCTTACGGTAACCAAGCAAATCATATCACAACCAACAGGAAGCTCTTTCAACATGATGCAAACCCAAACTACGCACTCAGCCAAAAGACCCAATTACCATGCCTCTAAAACACACAACGAATCTCACATAGATAAAAAAAATAGCACGACTCTTTAGACATAACTAAACATAAACATTTCGAACTGGTAAGATATTCTGAGCTAGCTAATCCTTTTGTTTCACCTTTTTTTTTTTTTTCAAGTCGTTCCTTCAATCACAATTTCTTAGAAATACACAATACAAACCGAAACCAGGACTTACTCTTCCCAAAAGAGAATCCTAAATCCTCTAGAAAACTCTAAGCTATTTCATCGAAACTTATCTTTCTCATAGCCAACTTGGTCAGTCTTAAGTCTTCTTAACTCTTCAACTCACTTACCTAGTTACATACCATCTAGTACCGCGTAGAGCAAGATTTGCCAACATCCAGTGATCAGAACGGAGCCTTATCACAATCCTAGAATCTCTTCGAAGCACAACCATTATCATTACAACCCATTGTACTAACCGAAAGGCTGACTCTGGTGAGACTACTACTAATAACAAACCTCAAAAATCAGGCGTTCCCAAGGGCTACTAATAACAAACCTCAAAAATCAGGTGTTCCTTATCACATCCATTAAACTGATTTACTTGGAACCCATAAGTTCCTTTGGAGTTACAAACTCGATCTAACCATTTCCATTCAAACCATAATGACTCACAATGAACGCACCATTTCAGAATATATCAGCAACCACACAAATTGATTCCAAGATCCGGAACCCATCACATTCTTACCGCGCATAGCAAACCATAAGTTACCGCTCTCTGCTCTAAAAGCTGACACTTATCCAAATTGTTCTCAAGGTACCGGATAACTAAATCTTGCGAATGCAATTTCAACTGTTCTCTTTTTTAGGGTAAACACTGCATTCATTTGAATTCACCAGAAAATGTGTATATGCAATTGACAACTCTAAAATTGATTGAAAATGACTAGGTGACCTTCCTGGAATTGTTTAATCCAAAGCACCAGTAGTAAATTTTTCTTTGCTTACTTTGTGATATATATACCTCATCAAGATTACTGAATAGAGGAACAAAGCAAAGATTTCTTGATTTTTTCTCTACAATTAAATTCAGCCTAAATATTAGTTAACTATCTCCTAGGGCCTATTCGGCTGATAAATAGAAATTAGACACAAATTGAATCCTTAGATCATTTAATCAACTTGTTAACTGGTCGAGTATTCTTTCTCATATTATCGAACTACAAACTACAGTTTCTCATATTTTTATCGAACTACATGAATGAGACGATATGTTCCATCCTATATATTCTCCCTTAAATCACTAAATTATTCAGACTTAGGAAAAGCCATTAATTCCATTGGCAAAATTGAGGAATTCAAACCAAAACATAATCCTGGATTGATTTAGGCAATAATCAGTTGCAAGGTCTTATTCCAGAGTCACTCGTACACCATAGCATTTCATAAAATGCCAAAGGGTCAAAACAAAAACCCAACAAAGCAAAAAGTTTCAAACTTATTTTTTGCCGCAAAAATTAGCAAGAGAATAAAAAAGGAGATAGTTTTGAGTACCAAGATTCAGCCTTTTTATTTTCAAATTAAGTAACTCAAAAAACATCTCATAATACTATCAAAGAAGACATAAAGTTAGGTCATTTGTAAGTAGAGGATGAAGTAAGGAAAAAAAAAAAGGTTACCTTTAAACTACAAATTGTTAAATTTTAACCAAATGGGGTTTCTCTACTATACTTTTGAAACTTAAAAAAATCCCTTTTTGGTCCAGTGATTTCACTTGGGTCAGCGGAAATTTCCTTCACTATGCCGGTAATATGTGCATACCCAATTTAAAAAGTTTGTCCGAAAGTAGTACAGTATTTTTTATTTGAAGAGTATTTTACGTATTTTTTTAATTATATAAATTTTATTTCAAGAAGAAAAAGAAGTCTATATGTTAACTTATTCCGAAAACTAAAAATGACCTTCATTTACTAATTTTCTTTGGGAGGAAAATGCACAATTAACGGGCCTAAGATCAGATGTTGTCGATAGACAACGAGTCAATATACATATACTATACTTACCGGTCCTGATAGATGAGTACGCTTTTTGAATATTCTTCATTTTTATTTTTTATTAAAAATGGATTTATCTTGACTAATACATTAAAAAAAAAAAAAAATCAAGGATGATCACTGAACTTTATCTACTAATAACATTAGAATCATAAAACTATTCTATAGTAACTAAAGAGGAAGACTAATTTACAAACATTGATCAGTTTCATCATCATTACTCCTTTAGTCCCAATTTATATGATACCATTTAACTTGACACGAAGTTTAAGAAAGAAAGATTTTTTTTTAAAATTTGTGGTCCGAAACAAGCCTTAAATAATTGTGTGGCTGTAAATCATCTCATAAAGTTAAATTATTTCAAAATATAAAAAGATGTCATTCTTTTTTAGACAAACTAAAAAGGAAAATGTCCATTCAGTTGCATTCACTTCTGAAAATCCTTCATAGCTTTAATAGTCCCTCGGCTAGGCTTAGCAATTTTGCAAATCGCTTTCACTTAAGAAAGGCTCCATTAAAATTAATTTGGATCAAGAAGATTATTTATACCACATTTTGTACCTGTAGCGAACAGTCAAAAAGGGTAAATACTTACTTGCATTTGAGGTTTACTCCACACTATTTAGTTTACTATATTAAGTCAAAAATTAAGGTTAGAATGTCTATTAATTAATTATATATCTCGCACAAAATTATAATCAAGTTCCAAGTGGAGGTGTACAAAGCAAACCGACAAACCGCACTTTTGACTAGTGGTTTGGTTTGACTTGGTTTGGTTTTAAAAAGAAAAACCCGAACACTATTGGTTTGTTTTGATTTTAACTAAAAAAAGTCAAACCGAATCAAACTAACCCGACATTACATTTATAAAATTTTCAAACATATTTTATACATAAAAATATTTATTTATAATGTCATTTATAAATATTTCTTTAACTTTTTCATAGTTTTTTGTCTTTTAACATATTATTTCAAGCTTGAAATTAGAATTTTGAATAGTCCAATAAGTTTTATAGCCCAATGATATTAGTAACTCAAATAAAACTCAATAAAAATCAAATCAATACTAATGCTAACAAAAGTAATTCATATCTAACACTGGAATGACAATAATGTTGATATCTATTCTTTAGTTTTATATTAGTTTAGAATGTGAAAATACATAACTTAATTCTATTTTTTTCTTTAATATCTAGTCATGTAATTAATTCTTATTAGCCGTACTTATTTTAGCATGACTTAGTACTTTAAGATTATGATCATTTTCTACATGCCTTATAAATTAGCCGTATTTAATGTAGCATGACTTAGTATTTTTAGATTAGGATCATTTTATTTTATGCAATTTCATTAATTTTTTTCGTTGAATATTTTAGTACAATGTCATCTCTCATCTCACATTTTGTGTTATTTTCTTAGTAGATATCTTAATTAGATAGTCTTATCTTACTAGGACTAAATAAATATTTGAAGTACAAGTTATATGTTTTATATGAAGACTTTACCGGAAAAAATCCGAAAAACCCCAGTAACCCGAAAAATTCGAGAAAACCCAAGGCTGAAAAATCCGACTTTTGTTGGTTTGGTTTGGTTTATAGATTTAAAAACCCGATGCAATTGGTTTGGTTTGGTCTTTAAAAAACCCAAACCAACTCGGTCCATGTACACCCCTAGTTCCAAGTTCAAGATGACATATATTCCTCACATGTAGTACTTATAACTTTAATTTAGTCATATTTCTTGTTATATGAAGAAAAAAGAAATTTTTATCACATTGACCATAATATCTCCAGTCAACTCAATCAGAATTATAACGATTTCGATTACTTCACTTCTCATGAGTTGTCACCAAATAAAACTTGAGTACATGACTTCCAAGCAGAAAACGTACAATATGCAATTATACAAACACAAATGAGTATGTAGTACCATATATACTTTCTCACAATCACTCCAATTCTAGTGAAATGGTAGTGACTTTATTCAAGATCACAACATGGAGTATTATATATATTAGACATTCATACAAGCGACGTAGCAGCGGCAAGCACTTCTAACACAACGACCATAGCGTGTCCTCTCTAACCTTTGGCACACGTTGTTGCATCTACTGCTAACGCAACGACCGCTATATAACCTGCTCTTAACTGGGCAAATACCAACTTTTCCCTCAGCCACTTGCATCTCTACATAGAGAAAAAAAAAAAAAAAAAAACTTATCATTTTTGTTAAAATTATATATTGGAATTCATGAAATATATATACCATAATTTTCTTCTCAAAGAAAGAACACATGCAGGGGCGGAGGGAGGAAGGGCCAAGGGGTTCCGAACCCCCCTTCGGTGGAAAATTACACTGTTTCTATATGGTTAAAATTATCTTTTATGTATATATAGTCGACGTTGAACCCTCTTTTGCTTCTTCGTGTGTTTACTTTTTCATATTTTGAATCCCTTAGTTAAAATCCTGGCTCTGCCACTAACACATGGATGTATAAAATGATAATTTCTTTTTCGTAGAACCACTGATCCAGTATTTTGGATTTGCGTTGTCTAAGGAGAAATACTATACCAAGATTTTTTTTTTTCATTTCTATGGAGCAAAGATATATACCAACTTCGACCCCGGAGAAAGTTAAAATCAAAGTGCAATTTTTACTAGATCCAGTGATACTTTGTTGGAAATTGATACAGTAAGCAAATGTAATGAGAATGAGATTTTCTCATTTCTCCCAAAATTTAATCATATATCGGGGTATATGTGTAGTCCCCCCTATGTCTTTTGTATTTTGTTTGTTGTTTCAATAAACTCTGCAACCATGTGGTTGGATTTCTTTTTTAAAAAAAAATGGAGCAAAACCCAAGATATATATGGAAAATCCACGAATAAAAAGGAAATGAACGAAATACGAACCATTGGAAGCAATGAGGAGGAAACAGAAGAAGAGAGCAAGGAAAGTTGTGTAGCTTATTACTGGCTTTGCCATATCTCTGTAATTTGGATAGAATATGACCTATTTCTATATTTTGTGAAGTGCTGTGTATGCCAAAATTAGTTGTATTAATATAATGGTTTATAAGTCAACGGAATTTAAATTAACTGTTTAGTCTCTTCTTCCAATGAAATTAGCTGTACGTAAGTGGTTTGCTCTTCAAAGAAGAAACGAATATGCTCTAATTAACGATCTTTCTTTATGTCATGAAGATCGGAATGAATTTGGATAATATACAAGATAGATATCTGGTTAAGTTTTTACAAAAGCCTCTTTCTTTAATTTATTTTTGTATAAGATAACATAATTTAGGTAACAAACTGTGGTTTTGGTGATTTGGTTGACGCACGACAATTGTACTTCTTTAGCAGCGTGCATGCGACAAGTCAAGAAGAATGGCTTACGGGCTTCCAAATTAACAAGCTTACGAAAATATATTGCATTGACACCTTAAGTAAATTTTAATTGCAAAAAGAAAAAAGAAAAAGAAGAATAATAATGTATTAGATGCACGACATGACAAAGTTTACATGGTAATCGTGCTTCGGAGCCAAATATGACTTTAACCTAAATGACAAAATTGTGAGATCTGTTTGGCCAAAATGTACAATATGTATCATATGTTTAGTGTGTGACAAATTCAGCAGAACTAAATTATAATCTACACAATTAACCAACATCTTACAAATTTCCATAAATTTTTAAATGAGAGAGGTCACTCCCTTTTAGAATTGTGGTAATTTGTACTAAGTTTAAAGCTAAATATACTTTATTTTCCAATTACTTAGTTATATTATACGAGTAGTAGGATTTAGCTTGTTACTTATGTAAGGATATCCGAGTAATATTTGTTCTAAATATTACTGGTTATTCACTCCCAATTGCCTTTTAAATTATTGGAGCTCGGCTTCTGTCCGTCAACTGTACATTGCGACAGCCTTAAATTTGGTAAAATAAAATATGGGACAGCTGTATTTTCTCTTCTTTAATTTAAACTAGAACTTAAATTTGCGACAGCCTTAATTTATCACTACTTAAAAATGTGGGACAGCTGTATTTTTCTTTCTTCACGTTATTAAACAAGTAACTTACATAAGCGTAGGGATAGGGATGGCAATCGGGTAGGTTAGGGCGGGTTAGGACAGGGCAAGCCTCGCCCTATTAAGGTTTCGGCATCGCCCGCCCCCGTCCCGTTTAGCTTTTCCAAAAAAAATTGCCCGCCCCGCCCCGCCCCGCTGCCCCCGCCCCCCCCGCCCTGCCCCATTTATGTTATCTGCCCTTTCTCCTCTTTATTTCCACTTTGCAGCATGTAATTTTTTTTTTTAACTTCTTTTGATATATTTTTTAGCACTAATACTGCAATTGCTATTCTTCAATGCGATTTATTGACTTTGTAAATACTATTTTTCCAACTTGGCCTACATTTTTTTAATTTATAAATACCATTTTTTCACTTTATAAATACCATTTTTTCCTACAACTTGCTCTTCATTTAAACATTTAGTACAGTTTAAATGCAATTTGCGACAAGTTATTAACGATGAGAGCTCAACCGGTTTAAAATACAAAACACACAACAATTAGCCAACGAGCAAATGCTCGAAGCCAACATGCCACGGACCACTAAAGTGCGGTAATCGGTGTTCCAATAATTCCATATCAACAACCTTAACAAAACAAGATTTTACTCGTATACTTTAGGAATTAGAAATTCCCAAGTCAAGTTTACGGTGAAATACACTTACCGAAATGGACAAGTACCTAATATTCCGGAAAGTTAAATCAATCATCCACAAAATATGTGCTAGATACCTGTGGCCGTGTCATCGACTTCTTAGGAGGAAACATATTCCCTAAATAGAAAAGTTACCTAAGTACTACAAGAACAGAAGCTTCATACCAATTACCTAAGTACAAGAACAGTAGCTTCATACCAACTACCTAAGTACTCACTCACTTTTAACAAGCCAATTTTTCATCATCAACTGCATCACCTATTTTATACCAATTACCTAAGTACTACAAGAACAGTAGCTTTATAACAAAAACAATAATAAGGCCACAGAAACCTCACAATCAAATTCTATGTTAGTATCACTATCCTATTAAAAACATCAGAAAGCTAAAAGACATAGCAAAAGAAAACAACTGTAGTTCATGGCTCTTCTTTTTCATCAAGCAATGTTCGGTATGAAACTTGACTCCGTCTCTTCCTCTTCATCAAGCAGCGTTGGACATGAAACTTTATCGATTGTTGAAGTCAAACCTAAAAAGAGAAACATAATAGTTCAGTCTATCGATGTACTATTTAGAACTTGAACACTATTAATAAAAATGAGAAATAACATACCATTTATTTCATTCCATAACCACGTGCGAGCACACATTAAAGCTTCCAAAGTAGTAGGATGCAATCTACTGCGATGCGGACTAATTAACCTCCCACTAGTGCTAAATGTCGATTCAGAAGCAATAGTAGACACAGGAATGGCTAAGAGATCACGAGCCATCTTTTGCAAAGTAAGAAATTTCAATCCATTTGTCTTCCACCAACTCAAATTGTCAAATGATGGGGTCCGAGGCGACAAGCTTTCTTCTAAATATAAATCCAACTCGGATCTTGTCTCCATTGTAGCTCTACTCGAAGCAACAAATCTATCAAAACTCGATAGTCGATCACCTTCAGCTAGATTAGAGAATTCACTAGAGCTAGATGCTTCAAACGACTCCCGTGGAGCAGATAATCTACTCTTATAATCTTGAAAGAGATCATAACAATGAGACCGGATTTCTTGAATTTTAGTTGAAGTATCTTCACCATAGATTTGTGGAAGAAAGTACTCTACCAACTTCATCTTATATCTTGGATCAAAGATTGCAGCGACACCCATTAAAACATGCATTTCATCCCAATATTTTTTAAACTTCAACAACATCGCAGATGCCATAGATCTAATCAGAGGATTAAAGCTCTTCACCCAATCTTCCAAGTCTATCTTAATTTCACAAACTTTTGTAAAGTATTGATTGGAAGTTGGATATTGAGTTCCGAAAATTGTTCAGTGATATAGTAAAAAATTTTGAGCTTACCACAAACATCTTCTGCATCACTCCATTGCTCTTCGGTTGGATAAGACTTATAATTTGTGTCAGTTAGACTCAACTTCTTAAACACTTCTTTGTATTCCAGGGCTGTTCTCAACATTAGATAAGTAGAGTTCAACGGGTAGGACAATCGTTCTCCAACTTCTTCTTACAAGAACGATGTAGCGGACGTGCGGCTTCTTCGAATCTCTCAATTACGCCACCGATCCAATCAATACAAGACACTATCACGTACTTTGCCAATACCATCTCCTATCACTTTTAACCCTTCTTGTACAATCAAATTCAGGATGTGTGCGGCACAACGCACATGAAACAGTCGCCAGACAAGAACAAATCTCTTTTATTAAGTTTCTCTTCCAATAAGGTTTTCATCATTGCATTGTTGGTACTAGAATTATCAACTGTGATAGTTGATATTCGTCGCTCAAGATTCCAATCAAACAAACAATTAACCAAAGCACCACACAAAGCATCTTTATCATGTGGAGCGGGAACATAAACAAACCTCAAAATGTGACTTTGAAGCCTCCACGAATCATCTATAAAATGTCCAGTAATAGCCATGAATCCTTTTTTGGTGTTATTTGAAGTCCACATATCGGTTGTTATTGCAATTCTACTCGTGACTTTCTCCAACAAGTTAGAAGTTTTTGATTTCAAATTGTCAAAAATTTTAATTATGTCATTTTTTATCGTATTTCTTGAAACCATCTTAAACATAGGTTGGAGACTCGCAACAAAGTTCCTAAATCCCACATGATCAACTATAGAAAGTGGATACTCATGTAAAATAATGGCATGTGCAAGTTGTTTACGTGAAGCATCTTGATCAAAATAATGTTGTCCATCATCACCCCCCGTGTCACCCTCACTTCTTGGCCTCTTAGGACACTTAGGTATGTGAACCCACATAGCCTTCGTCCCACAATTTTGAGCATTTTTATATCGAGCCTCGCAATACTTACATTGACCATACAGAACGCCATCAACGGACACCAACTTGAAATGATTCCATGCTTTAGAGTATCTCTTCCTTTTTTTCGGTTCAATGACTTCATTAAGTTAACGGGCCGGGACTCTCAGCCTCTAAGGAAATAGCGTTAGATGAGGAAGCGGGTGGATTCTCATCATTTTGAGATGCCATGATTATCTATTACAAAATTAGGAAACTATCGTTACAATTTTGCATAAGTATGTAATATTTGTTAAAGAACAATCTAATAAAGAGGTATACTTGAATCTAATAAAGTTGCCAAGAATCTAATAAAGAACATTTGGTTCTGTTACAATACTTGAACACCTAGTGTGTTGATGTAGAAAGTAGTCAAAAAAATTATCATAGTAAAAATGGAATTCTTTTAATGACAATCAAGAAAACGAGCAATAAATTAAAAACTAAGAAAAGATATTAACTTTACAGAAGAAAAATAGGTATAAAGCACAATATTTTCAACTAATACTCCCAAAAATGCAATAACATACCAAAAAAAAAAAAAGGAGAAGTTCAGGAAGAAAAAGAAAAGTAGAGACCATTACCACTTAGCAGATGTTGGAGACGAATTTTGACATGAAAAGAAGTTCATGGGAGCAGGGAGAAGGTGACCTTTGTCTTTGAACTTTGAGTCTTTGAAGAGTAATTTGCAGAGGAGGGACGTGTTGGAGTCTTGGGACTTGGGGAAAAAAGAAAGAAATATGCGGGTCTCTATTTTTCTACCCGACCCATCTCTTAACCCGGGCCTTGCCCTGCCCTACCCTAACCCATTAAAAAATTTCAAAAATAATTTTTTGCCCTGTCTATACTGCCCGCCCCATTTAAGTTGTTCCCGCCCGCCCTATTAAGGATATGCCTTGCATACCCCGCCCGCCCCGCCCTACCCCAATTGCCACCCCTACGTAGGGAGAATAAGTGTTTCATGTTCTTGCCTCTATTTTAAGCAATAGACACGACAAAATTGACTTCTAGATTTATATTATATGATAACGATGATTATAATGTACTAATAGTCTTGCTTTGACATTCAAAGATGCTGACATTTCTTAAGGCTAAGTAATGAATTCGAGTAAATTGACTTCAACATTTTTCACAAAATAAAACTCTGATTTGCTGTTTATATTCAAATGTTTCCATTTTACTAATGTCATTATCGAGACCTTTAAATTCCTTTAATTTTCTCTTCCCCTCATCTCCTCATTGGAGGGAAACTAATAATTGGTTTATACGGGAATATTTGAAATTGACTGAGTCTATCTTCCCTAACAACGAAAAAGTAAAAAAGTTCATCATGATTGAAAATTGGAGTGCCAAATTGGGTTAGATGACAAAATGTCCAAAAAACTGGAAAAAAGAATAACCTTTAAAGTAGTTAAAATAATAATCAGAATATCTTAATTATCCAAAATCTTCAAGAGCCCTTTTGACATCATAGACTGTTTTTGTTATAGCTGAATGTACAGGGCAAAGGGTCGAAAATGCCCCTTTACTTTGGGAAAAGGATTTAAAATACGGAAAAGGGCCAAAATTACCCCTGAACTTTGGGAAATAGTTCATTCATACCCTTCGTTATACTTTATGGCCAATTATACCCTTACTGTTATACTATGGGGTCAATTATACCCTTATGTCTAACGGTACCATGGCATCATCTGACCCTTCAAAATTATTTTCCCCTCAAATAATTTTTTACCAACTAAAATAACCCAATCCGACCGATTTTTTTTTCCAGCCAAGGGGTAATGGGTTGGGTCCGTATCAGCTTGGTTGGAAAAAAAAATCGGGTCGGGTTGGGTTATTTTAGTGGGTAAAAAATTATTTGAGGGGAAAATAATTTTGAAGGGCTGGGATGATGCCACGTGACAGTTGTTAGACATAAGGGTATAATTGAACCTATAGTATAACGACAAGGGTATAATTAGCCCTAAAGTATAACGAAGGGTATGAATGAACTATTTCTCAAAGTTCAGGGGTAATTTTGGCCCTTTTCCGTTTAAAATATCCTCAATTACGAATTTAGGTTAAAAATATCTCTCTCCTCATTAAAGTTTCAAATATACCCCTGTCTTAATAGAAATTTTCAAATTCCCCAAAACAACTCGATTTAATTTTTTAAACTCACTCCATCTAAATTCAACCCAATTAAATAAAAAAAACCATACGATCCTTACTCCCCGAATTCTCTCAAATTCTAACGTCACTTCAAAAGGGTTAAGGGAAGATCTTTTTCGCGAAAATCTAAGTCCAAATTTTCAGAGCTTTAGGGTGTGTTCGGTATGGAGGAAAACATTTTCTGGAAAATATTTTTCAATTTTCTCATGTTCGTTTGGTTAAAAATTTTGGAAAATATTTTTTTTTGGAAAACATTTTCCTCAAAATTGGGGAAAATGACTTCCCTAATAAAAGTAGGGAAAACAAGTTCACAAATTCATTCTACCAACCACCCTACCACCACCCAACCCAAACCACCAACCCCACCCACCCCACCCCCACCCCCACCAACCACCCCACCCCCACCCCCACCAACCACCCCATCCCTCCCCCGGCCAAAAATAAATTTTTTTTTGGGAAAAAAGTTTTGACATTATTTTTGATTTTTTGCACCCCCCCAACCCCCCCCCCCCCCCCCCACAAAATTTTTTTTTTTTGAAAAAAAGGTTTTGACTTTTTTGCACCCCACCCCACCCCCCACCCCCCCCCCCCGCCCACACAAAAAAAAATTTTTTTTTTTGAACCCCACCCCACGAACCCTACCCCACCCCCGCAACCCCACCCCGCACCCCCACCCACAAAAAAATTAATTTTTTTGAAAAAAAAGGTTTTGACTTTTTTTTTTTGCACCCCCACCCCACCCAGCACCCTACCCCACCCCCGCACCCCTCACCCCCCCCCCCCCTCCCCAACAAAAAAAATATTTTTTTTTGAAAAAAAGGTTTTGACTTTTTTTTTTTTTGCACCCCGCCACCCCGGACCCTACCGCACCCCCTGAAAAAAAAAAATTAAAAACTCTAAAAAAAAAAAATGTTGTAGGGGAGGGTGGGTGGGTGGTAGGGTGCGGGGGAAGGGGTGGTGTATGGGTTACGGGAGTGATTGTGGGTGGGGGTGCAAAAAATTAAAAAAAAAAAAAAAAGAGAGGGGGTGGGGGCGTAGGGGAAGGGGGAGGGGGGAGGGGGTGGGGGCGTAGGGGTAGGTGCGTGGGAGTGGGGTGTGGGTGGGTGTGGGGGGGTATGGGGTTGGGTTGGAGTTGGTGAGTGTTGGGGGGTGGGGGTGCAAAAAATCAAAAGAAATTTTTTTTGGAAGGCGGGGGCGGGGGGGGGGGGGGCATAGGTGGGAGTGGGGGTGGGGGTATGGGGTTGGGTTGGAGTTGGTGAGGCTTGGATGAGTATTTTCCGGAAAACGTTTTCTATCAACCAAATGAACATGAGAAAATAAGTAAGAAATTCACTTATTTTTCATTACTCAAACGATTCTAGGAAAACATTTTCCTTGGAAAACATTTTACTCCATACCGAACACACCCTTAGTGGAATATGTTACTGACTAATGTTCACCTACAGCGAATAGAAACCAAACACTCCAATTTACAGTGCCACATAAAGAGTTTCAAAGGCCAAAACCATATATTTTTTCTTCAATCACTTGATTCTAGAATATAACTGGACTGCTAAATTCATACTAGAAAATAAGCCATAATTACAACTTCGTATCTCAAATCAATGAATAATTGAACATATTTAAATTATCTTTTCCTTTTCATGATTCATGTCAAGTCAATCAGAACGAAAATAAAAAATGTTGGCTCTAGAATCATATGAGTTTTTTATTTAGTTGGGTCGTATTTAAACTGAGCGAGTTTAAAAATGAACTAAGGTTATTTTGGGCGATTTAGAGATTTCCGCTAAAACAGGTATATCTTTGAAAACTTTAATGACGGGAGGGATGTTTTTTTACCCAAATTCGTAAAGAGGATATTTTTAGCCCTTTTACCAAAGTAGAGGGGTATTTTTGACCCTTTTCCCCAATGTATATAATTTATTTTTGTATTTAAGAAAATTAATAAACATAATTTTTTAATTATAATTAATAACTTTTATTACCAACTTAGAAGAATTACACCAAAAAAATCCTAAAGTTTTACATAAAGTCACAGAGCTTTAGGGAACATAACAAACTCATTCATCCTACCGCACTCCAATTATAAAGGGTAAAAGTTCAAACTAGTCAATCTATTTGCACATTTGCGCCTCAAAAAGCCCGTATATATAGAACGCCTTTTTTGGTGAAAGCAAGATCTTATTGATCACTAACATCATTCAAATTACATACTCAGCTAAGAATGTTATGGAATGAAAAAAAAAAACTAGAGAGAAAATCGAAGAGGGAATGAAAAAATCTGATTGCATCAATTCATTACATTGTTTCTTGTATTGAAAAATAAAAGATTACATCTCTATTTAGAGAAATAAAGAGAACAAAATAAAAGAAAATATATTATTTTCCTTATAGATACTAAACTAAAAGGAAACGAAATATTTTATAATTAATGTTGTAACTAGACTCTAGAAGTAAAATAAATGTTCTGTAATATTCCTAAACTTAAAAGAAAGTAAATCTTTCTACCATCAATAAAATCAAGAGGAGAAAAAGTAAATTTTAACAAAGAGGAAGATGCACCTGCCAGGTAGAGTCCTCTAACCAAGTCAGCTAAGTCCCAAACAAAGAACTATACAGAAAAAGTAAATCTTTCTATCCAGAAGATTGCTGGAATTTCATGTGCAGTTTAATCCTTTGCCAGCATTGCTGGTTAATCTGTTGAATGAGAAACTCATGTGGTGGTCTAGATACTTTCTTATTCCACAAACGTCGTTTCTAACTTGCCATACAACATACACTGTAGCCGCCAACACTTTCCAAATTAAATAAAGGCAGTAGCGGAACCAGAAATTTTGGTAAGGTTGTTAAATGTTGACGAGTATATAATTTTTTTCCGATGAATGAGTGCAACAAATTTTTTTTTAACATCATCACTGCACACCCACCTAAAAATTTATGGTCCATTTGATTTCGCAAGTTATTCTTGATAAATTTCATTGCTAGAAAACTCTTACGGTGATTACAGTATCAAATGACAGCAACAACAAACAACAACATACCCAGTGTACGTAATCCCACAAGTGGAGAACAACAAGGGGCATTCCGAGAATGTTACAAAGCGAGAGATAACGACTAATTAATTTTCTTTGAAAAAAAAAAAAGAAAGAGAATAAAGTTGGAAATTAAATGTTCACAAAAGCAATTAAAAATGAAAAGAGAACAAAATAAGTGGTTGCTAACTTGCTATTAGATCTCGTTGTCTTCTTTTTGACAATACGTCTTCTTCTTTTATAAGAAATAGGAAGGAAAGAAGAAAGACTAAAGGAACTTCAACAAATGAGTCCACCGTAACTCCAAACCAACATAGGAATAAACCAAATGCAAATCATAACTCAAATACAAATATATTTAGTCGGAACGTGGAAGAAAATAAGTGCAAATACAAATCAACCAATTAGCTTCAGACATTATTTGTATATTTTCTTTTAAACAAAAAAAATGACCAGTGTTTGATGCATGCTTTAAATCGTGACTTTTAGGTAAAATTGTACACCTTTTACCTCTAAGCTATCTATTTCAATTATTTTTAGGGTGTTCAAAAATTTAATTTATATCTAGATAACTATAATATCTAATCCATATACTAGTACCATTTTCTAGCCGAGGGTGTGCAAGTGACCTATGTTGCTCAGATTCTTCACTTTCGGTGCCGCACCCGTGTCGACACGACATGGGTGTGGGTGTGGGTGTGGGATCCGTACCGGATCTGGTCAATCAATTTTGGGTACTTTGACCAAAATCGAGGGAGAAATTCCGGACAGATTCAATGATTTATGTAATCAAAACAAAAAGCTATGGTGAAATTGAAGAAAATGGAATAACTTGTATATAGAAATTTCTATGTCACTCCTTTTCCTTTTATCTCCTTCCGAGATTCTCCTCTTGATCAATATTTTCTCCTCAAGCTTTCCACATAATATCTCAAAATTTCGGTTTTATAACTCTATTTTTAGGATTTTGAATTATTTTTTGCCGAATCCCCGCACCCGTATCCGTACCAGGATCCGAACCCTCGTATCTTAAAATTTAGATCGTGACGAATCCGACCTCTAGATCCGTACCCGTATCCGACACCCGCACCCGAGTCTGAGCAACATAGCAAGTGACCACCCTTGGCCATGAGTGGCTCCGCCACTTATAAAGGCCCTGCTTCCTGCACCCTTGACTTTCCTTGGTAATCGTTTCCACAATCGATTGATCTCTAAATTGTTAATATTCAGCCCCATCCACAGTAACAGCTCCTTTATACATTGTCTAGAGAAAGTGCACTCAAACATGAGATGATCTACACTTTCAGGTGCTTCTCCACATAGCAAATATGTACTCCCTTCGTCCTAAAAAAATTGTCCTAGTTTGATTTGGCATAAAGTTTAAAAAATAAAGGAAGACTTTTGAAATGTGTGGCCCAAAACAAATCTTAGATATTTGTGTGGCTATAAATTATCTTATAAAGTTAAATTGTTTCTAAATATAAAAAGGTGTCAATCTTTTTGGGACAGTAAAAAAGAAAAGGAAGACAATCTTTTTGGACGGAGGGAGTAGTATTTTGACATATTCCCATCTGAAACAACCTGTTCATTGTTAGTAATTTCCTATGCATTGTAAGCCAGCATATTATTCTGTGCGTGGGTACATTTGTCTGATTCCATACCCGTACCCTCCAAGGCCAGTTTGCACTCTGCCACATCCTCCATTTATAGCCACTTTGAATTGTATACTTTCCTCCTTGCATTAACCAATCATTTTGCATGTACCCATCTGAAATAGATTCTTCATGTTACATACTTGCCTCCAGGACCAGCATCAATCATGTGGGAGGGTATAAGTCCACCATAAGATTATTATTCTAACAACAGATTCTGGAGAGGGGGTTTGCTTCTTGAAAGCCCTTCCATTCCTTTCTAGCCAACTATGGTAAACAGTACAAGCGAATGTCACTCGAAAATATCAGCAGCTGCTGATATGCCTGACTCATTATCCCAGTCAAGTATTGGTCTGTGAAATCCTTGCCATCTGAGAATACTTGCTCACTCTTGATACAGCACGTTTGAAAAACAGGTGTGCAATACTCTCATTTTCAGTCAAGCATAGAGGACATACTTGGTCATTGATAACTCCCTATTTGAACAACCTATCCTTGGTGTACAATATGCCATGTAAATTGAGACTGAGAATGAAAATCCATTAATGACAGCCAAAATTTGAGCACACCGGCTTTGTCCAAAATACCTTCTGAAAACCACCTTTAAGCTTCAGGTACATTTCTTTCATAGAGAACCTAGTAAGATTATATTCTGAACATCCTGGAATGTATAACCTGTTCTTTCAATATAATTTGATGCTTACAAAATCTTCACTATCACCCAAGATGCCCGTTGAGGTCTAGCTAGCTTCCCATAAAGAGCAATTCCTTGTATAGTAGATATGAACCCATGTGAAGTTGAGAAGATATTCAAGCCAATTCCTACTCAATAGCGAAAAGAAATAAAAAGGAAACTTTTTTCTTTGTTAGTTTTCAAGTGTTATTGGGATTTCGATCGTTTCTAGGAAAGGATTAGACCTAGTAGTATAAATACATGTTAGCTAGGATTTATTAAGTAGGACATAATATACAACCTAAGAGTATTCAATCTTGTAACTTACTTTCTCCCTTGATATTAATAAAAGTACCGGCCGTTCTCCGTGCACTACTAAAAAACTAGCAAAAATCGACGGACAAAAACCGACGTTTTTTCGACAATTTTTTTAAATCTTTTTTTTTTAAAGAAAACCGACGGACTGCGTCGATTATTTTTAGCGAAAAAATGCGCAAAAAATATGATTAATTTTTATATTATTTTCTAAAATAAACCGACATACTCGATTGGTTTTTTATTTTATTTTATTTTTATTATTTTTTTTATTAAAAAACCGACGGAGTTCATCGATTTTTGAGCGAAAACACAGTATAAATTAAATCCATGTAAGTATTTGATGAAAGAATATGAGTGGTCTAATGGTAGAACCTTTTAATGCCACTGCCACGGGACATACCCAGGTTCGATTCCAAGTTGCTACATTTCATTATTTTTTTTTTTACATAACCGACGGAGTCCGTCGGTTTTAACCGACACAGTCCGTCGATTTTCGAAAAGCGATGTAACGTAAACCAATGAACCGTTTGCGTCGATTTTCCGTCGGTTTTGGCCGTCGATTTTTGCATGTTTTTTAGCAGTGGTGGACTAGGATCACATCAATCCGAACCACGTTAATTACTGTATTTTTATCGTTTTCGCGCTAACAATTGGTATCAAAAGCCTACAGGTCGTGAGATCTAGGAGACGAGGAGACTATGGCATCTATGGAGTTTGAGGTAGCGAAATTTGATGGGCGAAGTAATAACTTCAACATCTGGAAGATCAAGATCATGGCGTTGTTATGGAGAGAAGGATCAGTCTATCGTTTGGACGACTCGTATCCCGAAAATATGAAAGAGCCCGAGAAGCATAAGATTTAGATGGATACGTTTAGCGCAATTCAATTATCCTTATCAGACAGCTTGTTATGTGAAGTCAGTACCGAGAAAACAGCTGCGAGTTTGTGGAAGAAACTTGAAGATCTCTACCAGAAGAAATCAGTAACAACTAGAATGTTGTTAAGGCAGCGTTTACACACCTTCAAGATGAAGACAGGTATAACTTTACAGGATCATCTTGATGCTTTTAATAAATTGACTATGGATCTTACTCATGTTGATATTAAAATGGGAGATGAAGAACTAGTGTGCACTCTACTGTTTTCATTATCACCGGCGTACAAAGACGTAGTTAATTCAATGATGTATAGTGAAGTGGTGGTCAGGCTACAGATGGTAAAACATGCATTGAATTGGGATGAATTAAGAAACTATATCAACAATGGTGAGAAAGAGGACCATGGTAAGGGTTTAATGGTTAGAGGTCACTCGAGCCAAAGAGAAAGAGGCAAATTAGTAGCTAGGTCAAAGTCTAGGAAAAGGATGAGTAGGAAGGATGCTGAATGTTGGGGTTGTCATCAAAAGGGTCACTTTGAGAGGGATTACCCGAATAAGAAGATTGATAAAACAACAGCCAGTGCATCTACGGTTCAGGTAGCTCAGACATCTGGAGAAGATTATGTGCTAGATGCTTCAATAGATGACATTCAGACACACAAGTGGATTTTAGATTCAGTTTGTACCTTTCACATGTGCTTCAGAAAAGATTGGTTTACTAGCTACGAGCAGACGAGTGGGATTGTACTTATGGGTAACGATGCAGTATGTGAAATAGCAGGCATTGGTTCAGCCCGTATACGGTGTCATGACGACATCATAAGAACATTATCGAATGTTTGACATGTTCCTGATATGAAAAAGAATCTGATCTCCCTTAGTACTCTTGATAAGCTCGGATATAAGCATGCGGGTGAAGGTGGAATCTGCAAGGTGACCAAGGGTTCTCTGGTTATGTTAAAGGCCAAACTGGAGGGTGGTCTTTATGTACTTATGGGCAGCACCATTCTAGGTACAGCGAATGCTGCAACCTCACAGTTATCAAATGATGACAAGGCTAAGATGTGGCATATGAGATTAGGTCACATGAGCGAGAGGGGGTTGGCAATTTTGAGCAACCGAAGCCTTTTGAAAGGTGAGAAGATTAGTACACTTGATTTTTGTGAGCATTGTGTCCTTGGAAAGCAGAAACAGGTCAGCTTTAGCACGGGCAAACTCAAAACCGAAGGGGTACTTGACTACATTCATTCAGATTTATGAGGTCCATCTCAGCTTTAGCACGGGCAAACTCAGATTTTTGTGACTACGTGTACTTGACTACACGTATTGAGTAGGCATCATAGGCCGACAACAGTTAGTTAACATATATAAAGAAAGAGAATGAAGAATAGACATACTCACAAGCATGTATACACACCACACAATCTAAGAATAACAACTCAAGTACATAAGGATCAATAACCGAATCATAGCCTATGGTGAAGCACCTAAACACAAGACTTGTGAAGTTTCCCATATTTCCTCAGAATAATCATAAACACTAGTACAACCAACAATGTTACTCAGTAATCTCAAGTCTCAACCTAGGAGAAAGTCTCTACTCCTCGAATCCATTAATTCCCGAGTATGTATTAATCAGACACACAACATTCTCAAATCAGTAACCAACCAGGAAGTCAAGTTCACGAGCACCGTATAGTACGATATACATCCCGCACGTAAATCAAATGTGTGAGTGAATGAAATATGGATGCAATGTTATCCAACGCAATGCAATGATACACACATGCTCCAGACGGATGATATCTATGCCTCGACAGTCATGACCCATAGGGGACCCGCGAAGTCCATGTACCTGCTGTGGCACAGAGCTCGATCCAAGTCAGTGTTACGGAACGTGCAACCCGATCCCAGTTAGTGTTGTGGTACATGCAACCCTATCCAAGTAAGTGTATATATATGTGTGTTGCGGTGCGCAATCCGATCCGAGTATATGAGTATGAATGCATGTATGATATCAAAGCCAACAAAAGTATATTAATGACAACCGTGCCACACATGGACACATATCCCAATATCAAGATCAATATCAATTCCTTCCTCTTCACAAGTCAATAACCAACAACTGCGGGATACGGGTTCACAACCATGAATAAGTCACTAAGTATTCATATCAGAGTATCATGAAAGATGAGAATGAGTGCACTGCATAATATCAATGAATGATGACAAGTTATTAGTTGGAGAGTTGGTCTTAGGCCATTGGGGGTTGACTTGGTCAAATAGACCAAGAGAATTCCGAGGCCACGGGTGAGTTAGTATCTTAGGCCATTGGGGGCCTCGGGTGATTATCGGAGGTCTATTTGACCAAGTCAACCCCCAATGGCCGAATACCAACTTTCCAACCAATAACGCAAAACGCTCCCGAGTGTCTTGGAAATCAAACCGAATACCCTGCCAAGTCACAAACGACCATCCGAACTTCTCGGAATCGATGGAGTTCCAAAAAAGGTCCATTTACCCAAAACTCACCTGTGGGTCAAATATTTTTCACTTAAAGGCTCAAATTTTCAAAATTCACACTAAAACTCGCCCCATCATCTCGGAAACCGTACCACCCATCCCCGCGGGTCAAAATCGAACTCATAGGACTCGGGGAAAAGGCAACGGGTGTAAATGGGTCAAAAACACTATAACGACCGAACGGGTCGTTACATGTAAGATGGAAGTTTGCTGCCACTACAGGTAAGTGTCCAATTTCTCAATAGTTATAATTTCAGATAACTGTTGATTCTTTTTTTTTTCTTGTACTATTTCTAAAGATACATTGGAGGTTCACAAAATTCTTACGAAATTCATAGGATGGAAAGTGAGTTGTTGTCTTGAGTCGAGCAGAAACATTTATGTCAAGCCCCAATTTCTACAACTATGGCCGTGTACGCGGAACTGCTCTCATTGGTTTGACAACATATTTTTTGATCTGAAGAAAGTAGACAGGATAAGGTAAATGGAATCCGCTCAACAATCCAGCAATAACGCTCAGTTTCAGTAGTATGACTCCAAATGATGTAAGTGAACTTAAAGCTAAATTGAGTCCCTGCGGCTATGGGTTTACTTGATTCAAAATGATGCAGAAGGTGACATGGATCAGGTGTTTGATAAATGTCCTCAAATAGCCTGGAAGATTTCTCGTTCTAATCCCTTAATGTGATGTAGAAAATGTTGGTTCAATTCTTAGTAATGATCTCGATCCACGTGGGTTTAGACACGTGGGCGAAGACGCCTGACGAGCGAGACAGAGCATTGAATGAGGGAAGAAGGCATGTGGAGAATGTGAACCGTTAGGTCAAGAGCACACAAGTTGAGAAATGACCCCGCTACGAAGATAAGATAAGACCAAACAACGGGACTCTTCCACTTCCCGGACCTATGCCATGAAGGTCCCGAGAAGTGGGGACTATTTGTATTGGGAGAAATACGCTCTCGGGGTTAGGTTGCATGACCAGATGATCGGGGAGGCCGAAGGTGCTATACAGCTGGCCTCCACCCCCACCAACTTAGGTCACATCTGCAGACTTCGATTAGTGAGCCACAGCAGGGAAGCACGTCATGTCATAGTCATGTCACATCACCCAACCGTTAGGGTTGAAAAGTCTTGTTTTGACTTATATAAGATAGCTTAGGGTAGAAGGAAGGGGCAAATTCATTCATCTTCTTGCTCTCACCCTTTGTAACCCCGTTATTATTGTCTCTAAGGAATATACACGGAATCATCACTTTCTTATCATTTTTGCTACTTGAATCTTATTATATTATCTTGATTGTTTGCTAAAACTCTATCACGAACCAAATTACTCCAGGACGGGCTCATAAAAAGAGTTCTTGGGATTGGATACGTCTCACTTGTCTTTAAACCCTATAATAATAAATATCTAACTGATTTTTTTGGTTAAATCCAATTTCACCGGAAAACAGTTTATGTGAGGAAAATATTAAGTTAACACATGCATTTTATAGCAAAGCCTGGCAATTAATTTAATGGTTTGGTCAATTATTCCAATGAAATCAAGTGTGTGGTTGGCTTTTCAAAGAAGGAACTAAAGTTTTTAAAGTCATGATGGCGAATGAACCAAGGATATTTATAATATAGATATATAGTTAAATTTTGACTAGGCCCTCTGATTGTTTTATCTATAAGATAGATATTTGAGTGACAAAACGTGATTTTGATTATTAGGTTAGCACAATCATCTCTCATTTGTTTTTCGTTTTTAAAAAGTCGTTTGCCATTCAAAGAAGAAACAAGCTTATTTTTTAAAAAAGAAAAAAATAAGAAACAAGGTTGTTTTCTATCTGAAATAAGTACATGCAATACTAATGTGTATACTTATGTAAGGATATCAGAGTAATATTTGTTCTGAGTATTTTTGGTTATTCACTTCCAATTGCCTTTTAAATTATTGGGGCTGGGCTTCTGTCTGTCAACTGTACATTGCGACATCCTCAAATTTGGTAAAATTATATATGGGGACCACTGTATTTTCTCTTCTCTAATTTATTTAAAACTACTAGAACTTAAATTTGCGACAACCTTAATTTATCACAGCTTAGAAATGTGGGACAACTGTATTTTTCTTTCTTCACGTTATTAAACTAGAACTTACATAAGTGTAGCGAGAATAAGTGTTTTAATTACGCGGTTTAAGTGTTTCATGTTGTTACCTCTATTTTTTTAAGCAATAGTATTATGTGCCAATTATAAGGTAGGGGTATATTAGTTTAATCCCTAAATATAGGGTCCGGAACTTTTTTAACCCAAAAAAACTTTTTGGAACCAAACTAACCCCTTAAAAAAAAAAGAACCAAAGTAGACTTCACGCACAGAATGTGTTGTGCGTGGCCAAAGTGTACATTTACACTTTGGTTCTTTCACGCGCGAGATTTTGTGCGTGAATCCTGTCCCCCCCCACCTCAGCCTTTATTCTTTGGAAATCAAACTCAAAATTAAGCCTTTTTTCGTACTTTGATCGAAGATTAGTCACGTTTCAAAACACCGAAATATAAATATTTTATATAGAACTTTATATTTTTTTTAGTATACAAGAATATCGGCTCATTACATCAGGTATACATATACATTTGGATCGTCGTTTTAGGGGTTGTAAAGTGCTCCGAAATAAGTTTGAAAACTTGTTATATTTAAGTCTTTTTTCGTACTTTGACCGAAGACTAGTCACGTTTCAAAACGTCAGAATATAAAGATTTTATATAGAACTTAATATTTTTTTTAACGTACAATAATATCGTTTCGTTACATCAAGTATACATATATGTTTGGATCGTCATTTTAGGAGTTGTAAAGTGCTCCGAAGTAAGTTTGGAAACTTAATATCTTTAAGTTTAATTGTCATATTTTATAGAGTTCTAATTAATATAGGACGTCGCACGAGTGATTAGTAATCGATAATAAATACTAAAATAACTAATTATCATTAAAAAAATAATATCCAAAAATATATATAATATTAACACAAAATGTACATTTTATTTACAAATACACAATCTCCTAAGGCCTAAGGATCCTCCTAACCCCACCACCCTCACTATCATCGGGATCCTCTCTCCTCTTCTTAATGACAGGATGATTTATGCCATGATCATCCTTTCTTCCCTTCTTCAGGCCCTGGGTGAAAATATGCTTCCTGTAGGAGACGGCGGCGGTCGAGACCTAAGTAGCCTCATTAGATGCCTCAGGAGATGACTCAATCGAAGGAGACTGGACCACAGGAGCAGAAGAATGAACCTGAAATAACATATAAACAATTTAACGTTTCATAAACTAAACATGAAATAACATATAAACAATTATTTAATAAATTATTTCTTTGTTAAAAAAAACAAACCTGTGTGTCGACGGCCTCCTAAGATGGCTGGTCAGAGGGCTCCTTAGTTGGCTTCTCAACGGTCTCCTGAGTGCTACCCGGAGCTATAGCTGGAGGTGGAGACGGGTCAATCTGAACAAGAGGAGACGGGTCCACAGGCACAGAAGAATGAACCTATAATACATGTAAAAAATTAGTTTAGATTAATAAAATAATTAATTAATACATTATTTTATTGTAAAAAAATAAACTTGTGTGTCGACGGGCTCCTGAGATGGCATGTGAGAGGGCTCCTGAGCGGCCCGCGGAGCCGGAGATGCAGATAGTGTTGTAGGCCTGGCTGTATGACGAAGAAAGTAGTCATCAAAAATAATATCCAAGTCTAAGTCCTCATGTTCGTCTCCCATATGTAGATCACTAACTGGCACCTGTGGAAATTATGACCAAGGATCATAATGTGCGAACATCTCTGGCGTATATCCAGGTCTCTGTGAAGTCGACGGCCTGGAAGAAGAAGTCGACGGGATATCTATGGCGCGGGCACGACGGGCTATATCGTCAGGCTCATCTACTAGACCTTTGCTAGCCTGACCACCTGCGCGGCCCGACCACCTCTATCGCCCTTTGGACCACCCTGCGGTACGGGCTGCGGAGCGAGGCTGCGGGAACATCCTCATCGACACGATGCCACTCCTGTGCTCGTGTCATACCAGTGTCGGTAAGCTGAACTATCTGTGTTGCATATGCCGCTATCTCGGGGTTGGTGGACTCCGTAAGGGGAATGCTCTCATGGTGTATGATCAGAGTTATCCGTAGCTGCATATATTTGCAAATTTTAAGAATTGAATAAATTCGTAAAGTAATACATAATAAAATGATGGATTAAGTTTAAGACTAATAAAACTTACCAGCGCCTCATACGCTCCTGAGAGTGATGCATATCCTCGGCCATCAGGAGGAGGCGTCGAGGGGTTGGCAATCAAGGAGTGAGTGATATGCATGTACCACGTCATGTACTCATGGACCGGAGTGTCATGTCCGACCGCCGCTAAAGTTGTCATCCTCGCGTTCCATGCATCGACTTCCTGGTGTATACGCTCCCGCCATGCCGCATTGTCTATCGAACGCTCGTCCCTGGTATAGTGGGCGTGCTCCCAACGTGTAGCCGCGGGTATGTTCTGTACATGCCCAAACTGTTGTAACACGCGGTCGGCCGCATGATGCTCAACGATGTCCATATGGATCAATAGATACCGTGCCATCCACATGTGCTCACCAGCCCTACAAAACGCCGGCAGCTGACCCAAAATTTGATCATACGGCGTCCATATGAAAGCCTATAAAAAGAATTCAACTAGTTAACAATAAAAGACTAACAAAAATTACAAACTAATGTTAAATAAAAAAAACTTAGCTCAGGTGCCGTCATGCGGTCTAACTGATGCCTAAACGGGAGAATGACATGGTGCGTCTCCACACCTCTGGTACGGCCTCGCTACTATCTCCGCGCGTATGGCATATCCTCAGTAACATAGTCATTGGGAGGGTGAGCAGCTATGGCCTGAAAAGGTCTCAACCTAGTCCACACTCATATCTGTCATAGTCATCAAAAAAATTATTTATCAGTCGTCGTTTCGAAAAAATATATTTAGTGTTTTATTACACACACTTAAATATATTACCTGAAGAAGAGGGCTAAATGCAGCGACCTCAAGCCTCTCGCCCATAGAGGCTCGATCAAATCCTCTGTACATGTAAGCCAGGACAGCGGCGCCCCAACTGTAACATCCCAGCTGGTCTAGATCCTCAATAAAGAGCAGATACCTCATGCTCATATCCGCACCCGACGTGTTCGGGAACATGATGCCCCCGAATATGATGAGAGCACGTCGGTCAACATCAGCCTGAGGCGACGCCTCACCAATCGGATGCTGTAAATGTACGAGGCACAAGTGAGCATGGAGGGAGGACCGCAACAACCGACTCCATCCACGCATATCCCTCTGCTGAGGCACGAAACCAGTGAGCCTAGTCAACTCCTGGCGATACGGCAGCTGCGGAGGCTCCACTCTATACAATGCCTGTCCATCAATATGTAGACCATAAATCACCTCGACATCCTGCAAGGTGATGGTAGCCTCGCCAGTGCGGAGATGAAATGTATGGGTCTCCGGTCGCCAGCGCTCAATCATGGCCGTCACTAGAGCCCTATCGTGCATAAGCCGACCAACCTCGATGCACCGGTAGATACCGCCCCGACGTAGTATATCTATGACACGAGGATATGGGGAAATAACCTCTAGAATATCCCATGCTAACTCCCCGCACGGGTACGGACCACTCTACTAGAGGATATCGATGCATCCCATACATACTGGGACCTATGCTCATGCTGTAGATAAAGTACCCCTCTGTTGTCGAAGGGCCCCGGCTCCATGAAGGTGTCCTATCTATTTTAGGCATTTTAAATTAATTATTAATACATGAAGTAAGGATTAAAGTGGTATATTTTTTACACATTTTAAATTAATCATTATTTTTTTAATTAATCTCTAATACGTAGTCTAAGTTATGTAATCTTTTATCGAGAAATTATACAAAGGATTGAATCCTAAACTAAGGATTTTCAATTTCTAATTAGCAAATAAATAAATTAACAATTAAAGATCTAAAGATTAATAATTAAGAAATCAAAAAATTAACTATTAGCTAGCAAACAATTAGCATATAACTAATAAATAAACAATTAACTAACTAATCAAACAATTAACAAATTATTAGCATATAATTAATAAATAAAAAATTAACTAACTAATCAAACAATTAACAAATTATTAGCATATAATTAATAAATAAACAATTAACTAACTAATGAAATAATTAACAAATTATTAACAAATAAACTATTGGCTTAAGAAAAACTAAATAAATAATTAGTTAGTCTAACAATTGAAATAACTAATCTAACAATTAACAAATACTAAATAAACAATTAATAAACAATTAACAAATTAACAACAAATACACAAATAAAAATTTTTTTTTAAAAAAAAATGAAAAAACTGGCAGAAACAACCCCCATTTTGCGCGCAAAAAAAAGTGCATAAAAGTTTTTTTTTTTTTTGTCCATATCCGCAAATAATACACAATAGTAATGCTTAGGTTAATAATGTAATAGAAAAATCGTAGTAAAATAGCTAGATTGAAGCTTTGATTTTGAGTTTTTGAATTGAATTATACGCCGCTTTATTGCGAAGAAACTTATTCCTAGACTTCAATATACCAAAAATATTGACTTTTGGGTTGGAAATCAACAAGAAAACGATGTTTTTGATCGCGTGGGACCTCGGAAACGCACCTTTAATGGCTGTTTTGTTTTTCTTTTGATTGTGAGGGATCAGTGGTGGGGAAGAAGGAGGCCGTATATTGAAGAGCTTTTACGCACATAAAGGACTTAAGTGTAAAACTACACTTTGGTCCTTTTACGCATAGATTCTGTGCGTAAAGCCTATTTTAATTTTTTTTTAATGAATTATTTTGGTTTCAAAAATTTATTTTTGAGTTACAAAAATCTTGGGCTCCTACATATAAGAGAACTGTATGCTAGTTTAACACTAAGGGCCTGTTTGGAAAGCCACCCAGGTAATTGGAATTGGGTGTAATTGGATGTAATTACGGTTGCTTAGGCCTGTTTGTTTAACCAAGTAATTACGATGGGGTAATTGACGGGGTGTAATTACACTCTCCAATTCTTTGGGTGTAATTACATCCTGTAATTACAGGGTTATTTTTTAGTTTGTTTATTTTTTCACTTTAATTTCTTTTTATTTTTAATTTATTTTTTATTTCTATTATTTTAATTTTTTTGATTTTTAATTTTTTAAATTTCTATTATTTTAATTTCTTTTTTATTTTTACTTTTTAATTATTTTTATTTTTTAAAATGTATTTTTCTTTTTATATTATTTATTTTTCATTTTCTTTCTTTTCATTCCCAACCTTTACTTGGGGTTTCATTACGTAATTTCGTATTTTTTTATTTTATTCATTTAGCATAACCGTGTTATTATTCTAATATTTAAAACTATACCTCTTAATATTGGAAAGAATGAGTCATTAACAAACTTAACATATAACGAGTGGACGTTATTAAAGTAAATTTCATTGTGAATGAGGTTATAAACTTATATTTTTCCTTTCTTTTGAATTATTTACTTAAGTTACGTTGGAACTTACTTATGCAATATTGGAATTTGACATAAGAGTATTATGTTGAACTTTTTCTTTGGATTTTGAATTTAGGTTATATTCCAACTTTAAGTTATTTTCCTTCACATTGCATGTTGTTTATTTTTCACTTACATTTGATGGATATTTTGTGTCAAACATTTGAATAATGTTATGGCATTATATTTATTAATATTTTTTTTTTGTCAAACATCCAATCCATGACGTTCTCACAAAAAAGTCTTCTTTTAAGTTTTATAATTAATTAAAATTAAATATTAATTTGAAAAATATATATCAATTATTTTTGTTACAATATTAGTTACAAATATATAATTATTAATTAATATATTTTCAAGAAACAATGTGTTATTAAATAACTAATTTAATATCATTTATAAAGGTAATATTTTTTAAATATTAATTTTAAATTTTTTATAATTAAATTTTATTTTTAAATTAAAGCGATCGTGTAATTACACTTGTGCAACCAAATGAAATCTTGTAATTACAACCGTAATGTAATTACGACAAACAAACGGTCGTTGTAATTAATCTTTGTGAGTGTAATTACTACCCTAGTAATTACACCAATTCCAATTACCAGGTGGCTTTCCAAACAGGCCCTAATAGGAAATATATTCTTAATTCTTTACGTTCAATATATCCTCTCTCTCATTCAATATATTCTCTCTCTCTCTCTAATTCTGTATAACTGTTCAGGGACTATTATTCCTTAGTTCCTTAAGTTTACGGATTTGTGCTTGAATTCTTTAAGCACATAACATTGGTATCAGAGCCAATGATTCTGGGATGGCAATGGAAACCATGCGGAAGACATTTACGACCAAGAACTTCAGCAAGATCTGAATGGAATTGGAAATCCATGGTTGATACAGCTCGTAAGCAGAATGAGGTCTTGGAAGAGATCAAGCAAATGTTGTTATCCCTCCTAACCGAAAAAAGATCACAAATGCGTGGCGAAGCTTGGGGTATAGGCAATAAGACAAACCAAGAAGAAGTCGTAGAAGGACGTTATCTACCTGTTGGAAACCACAAGATTGAGCCTGGTGTTCAGCATAATCATACTCTTCAATAAGGTATGTGGACTTGATTTACAAAGTTCTTTAATTAGAAAGGATGTAACAAGATAAAGTGACAAAAAGGACTTGCAAGTGATTGAAAGAAAAATTTCAGCACATGGGTGCACACTGTTTGATGAAATTCCCCAGTCGAATTTATTTGATAGTTGTAAAAACAACTTCGTTACTGAAGCTAATGTGCATGACTTGACCCAAAATGTTGAGAATGAAATTGATGGTATTACTCAAGTACATGCTTTATATCAGAAAACAAGAATTGAATTGACTAGGATTTACAAGAGTGAGTTGTTTAATCCTTCCAATTGGGGAAAAGTAAGCCATGGTTATGTTATTATACATGATAGTTCACTAGTTGGATGGTGATTCTTTATTCAGTAAAGAATTGAGAAAAACTTGGTTGTTGCATCTTCAAATTCTTATGGCTGCTAGTTGTTCGCCATTTCCATTTGATCCTGGCAGAGTCAATTTTTTTGTTCCACATATCATCCTTCCATGTGTCATAGTTGAAGAAATAATTGGTGTGCAAGTGGTGGAGAAACAAATCCCTTGTGATACTCATGAACTTATTCTGGAGGATGGGTTTGCGGTGCCAAATATATTTTCATCTGATGATCGATTTGAAGTTTCAGAAATCAACTCATTTGGTCAGTCATTTAGGGACTATGATGCAGAAAGTAAGAGACATAAGACAGTGGAGGAGTTCTACAAGATTCAACACAGTAACCAAACATATGACTATGTGAAGAGAATAAGGGAAGAATATGGGAAGTTGGATAAAATAGAAATGTGCATTTGGGAATGTTGTGAGCTTCTAAATAATATGGTGGATGACAGTGATTCTGATTTGGATGATTCCCAGATTCAGGACTTGTTGCAGACTGCTAACGCTATCAGCAAAGACTATCCTAATGAACATTGGCTGCATTTACCACTCTTCTATGCATTACATAAGGTAGAAGCATTATATGTGAAGAGCATTGAGAGTAAGTTGCTTGATTTTTTCAATTGGAGAAGTTATAGAAGCAGTACTTTGATTACCGAAGTGAAAGATTATACTTCAGGGAACTTCATGATGTACGGTTCTGTTTGCAGAGCACCTTATGCAGCAGTGGAATTTGATACATTGCAAGAAGGTCAATATATTCAATATGTAGTAACTATACTTAGTTTTAACCCAAGTTCATATATTGAACATTCTGTTATAGAGATGTACACGAAGCAAGGTGAACTGAATGGAGCGATGAAATTAGTTGAAGCGAATACATGGTCAAGACTGTCTTTGAGTGCATTTATCAGATATGAATCTTTTCAAGAAACTAAGGTACCTCTATTGATTATTGACCTCTCTCGATTTCCATTTGATCCATGTGGAGTAATTCCATATTTGATAGTTGATGAAAGACTAGGTGATGCTCCTGTAATTCCAGACTTATCAGTCTCTCTTTTCCCTCATGGCTATAGAGTGACGGAACGACAACTGATTTTAGATAGCAGAATGATCACAAAGCACAACATGCAGATTACTCAGCTACTAATGCAATAATTCAAGTGTCCAGTTGAAGATAGCACTTGAATGGATGCACATTCTTTCATTCATCAGTTTTCAAACTTTGTCCTTGAGGACAAGGACTTTTGAGAGGAGGACTTGTTATGTGCCAATTATAAGGCAGGGATATATTACATTGAAGAGTTAATCCCTATATATAGAACTGTATTCTATATTTTTGAGATGGTCCTGCCACATCGATGGTGATGATGAAGTACCAAGTATCACAACAAGATGAGTAAATTTTTTAAAGCAATAGAGGTGTCTTTGTTGACTTTGCTAACATCCATGAACTAGGGGATAATCTTGAAGCCATTTCATTGGAATCAGCTGAAGGTTCCTCTGTTTTCTATTTTCACCTGAGGCTGGAAAATGGTATTTTACAGCATCCAAGATCTCAAATGAAGCTTTGTTTTTTATATTGAACTACTTTCTATGATAGTTTCTCTCCTGGCCTTTGTTGTTGGTTGGCTTATCATTAGTGGTTGATATCAGGAAACAATCCAAAAGTGCATACAAACAAGCTATCTAAATCCTCTTCTTTTTGCGATAAATGGAGCTAAGTCATAAAATTGTACATCCGTGCATTTATTCATTAGGGTATTTTAATAGAACAGTATTTGGGAAGAAGCAAAGACTTTTCTTTCCTTACTTGAGCTTGTAAAATTTCCTGCACATTCTTTTGAAAATTAGTTAAGGTATATATTCTGTTGGGACTAATTTAACACTAAATTCAAGGATCTCATAAGTTTGTTATCCAGATCAAAGAATAAGAAACACACAAATCAAATTGCCTTCCAGTTTAAACTTGGAAACAGAGTACTGCCAAACAGAGGCGTATGTAGCCTATAAGTTTGGGGTTCAACTGAACCCCAAACTTTGGGCGCGGAGCCTAAATTTATGTGTAAAAAATTATTAAAATTGCAATAAATAGCAGATATGAACCCCTAACTTTAAAAATATAATGGGTTCAATGCTAAAAATCTATATATTGAACCCCTAAAATTTAAATTCTGGATCCGCTGCTGCCAAATTTCTCAAATGGAAAAATACTTACTTTCTACATAACTAGTCTTTCCACGTAACTATAAATGCCAATGATGCAACTTTCCTTAGAAAGCCCCTCGATTTCTGATTCTCTCCACTTCTTTCTGATGATATCATAGCAAAAACATAAATTACCTAGCCTTGAATGCAGAGTGTATACAATATCCCCATCATGTGTTGTGCAGGATGATAATTCCATATACGGTATATCTTTCCATATTGAAGGATAAAAAATAATTTGACTCTCCCACTCTTCTACCGGAGTCTGTTTTAAAATCCTCAAGTGGAAGTGGAAGTATTCAATGTCCATGACGGCTAGTTTACCATTCACCTCTCTCTCTCTCTCTCTCTCTCTCTCTCTCTCTCTCTCTCTCTCTCTCTCTCTATATATATATATATATATATATATATATATATATATATATATATATATATATATATATATATAATGTTTCAGATTTAACATCAAATGCAGCTATAGCAAGTTCACCATAACGATGGTAAACAAACTGATAGAGAATTCCACTAATGCAAACCCCCGGCAATAATCTAGGACGGTAAGGTGAAATGCTTTGACTCTCTCTCCATGATTCATCTATGCTTAAAGTAAATACCCAATATCTCCATTCATATCGACCATAGTCTGCTATTAAAAGAACTTTGTGCTTCTTTTCTTCCGGCTCAAAACCTAATGAATAGTTATACTGATAAAATTCTTCACGTAGCTTGGGAAGAAATCTTACTTCTCTTGTACTGGGATTGAAAATTGCAGCAGGTCGCACAGATAATGATTCATAAATGCAAAATAAACCATCAACACAATTCAGTTTAGAAGCTGCAGAGTCATGGATGAAAAAAGGAGGCAGAGTCTTTTCCATCTTCTTTCTTCTCAGCAGTATAAAAAACTGGTTCCCTTCCGTGCAGAAAGAATTTTGTTCCACTAGGACGGGTCATAGAACGACAAGTATGGATATTCACAAAATCTGATTGGGATACAAGAATATTACTAAATTTTGTAACACACTTGAAACGTAATAAAGACTTAACAGGAAGCCATGAGAATATTTCAAAGATTATTTCTTGAGAAATTGACGTTTTTCTTTCCCCATAATTCATCTTCTTCTCGATTGTTGATGGCTGAAGGCTGGCGGCTCAAGTTATTAAATTTCTTTATTTCCTTTTTACGTATAAAACCCTTGTGTTTTGGAGTATTAACGTAAACGTTTTCTTTTAGGAGAAGATAAAAGGGGAGAAGACTTGTAATAAGTCTTCTTTTTTCCTTTTAAAGCTTTACGGACTGATAAGTTAGAATTCTCTCATAAGTTTAAAAATCAATTTTACATTGTATTTAGTAGCAAACATCTTTATAATATGATTTAGTTGCACATACCTCTATTTCAAATCAAACGTTTAATCCTTTATTTAGAAGGGAATCTTACAAAAATTAACTTGGTACTGCTACGATAACATATAAGGGAGCATTGTTTTTAGTTTTAGAATAAAGTGGCGTATCCATAACAGAGTGAAATAAAATTAATTGAAGCGCAATAATCAAGGGTTATTATTTAGAAAATAAAAAATTCCTATAGGTAAATCTTAGAAAAAACAAAAAAACAAAAAAAAAACAAAATAAGGATTGACATTTTCCTGAGCCATTTGAAAAAAAAAATACTGATTAGCATTATTTACACAAGGATAAAAAATATTTCTGAAATATGCAAATTTTAAAATCTTAAGTGAGCACAACTTCATTTATAGAAGTTTGTTTCTTTCTTATTTGTTGTGGTTGACAGGTCAGGTTTGTAGGGAAAAAAGAGAAGGAAAAGAAAAACTTCTCTGTTTCCTTTTTAAATTATAATTGAGTTTGAATTAATATTGATAGAGCTATACCAGTAAATGGAAGATCACTACTTCACAATTCTTGGAATAAGTCATAAATTAAGGTGAAAGAGTGAATTATTTAACTACTTCCTCCGTTTTCTTTTACTTGTTCAGTTTGTATTTTGCACTCCGCTTAAAAAAATATTAATTAAATGTTTAATTTACTAAATTATCCTTATTAAACTGTCATATGAAAATCTATTTGACTACTAGTTTGGTGAAATTGTGACTTGGTGATTAGAGTAAAACTGAAAAGTAAATAACTATTTTCTTTCGATTTGCTAAAATGGACAAGTAAAAAGAATCTATTTATAGTATATGTAACAAGTAAAGTGGATTGGGAGAGAGTGTGATTTAGCCTGATAAGAGTGCATGTGAAGGCGTATGTCATTGATTTAATGTAAACATCGACTGATTTTACCTCTTACTGTTAGGAAATTAAGATTTCTTTAGAGACTCCAAGAGTAGTAGATATTTTGAGTTTTGTAGTAGACTAGTCTTTTGGGTTAAAATGAGTGGTGGTTAGTGAGCCACATATGTACTTAGTTTAGTGTGAGATATTTTGCTTATTTTGTGTTTTGTAATACTCACACTTTACATATAGAAAACCACCTCAAATGAGATAGCAAGAGAAAAAAAAAATCAGAAACTTCTCTAGCCTTCTCCTTCTTCATCTTCAAAATTCTTGTAGCAATTTGCAGCTGCAATTTTTCTGTTGTTCCTCCTTTTACCTTTCAAATTCTTCTTTCTTTTCTTTCTAACATGGTATCATAGCTTATTTCCTAAGGAATCTGAATCAAATCTTGTTACTTGGCTTATCTTATTCCTGGGTTTTCTTGGATTTATTTGCTGGGTAAACTCATGGCACCTGAAAATCAGCCAACAACGGGTCCTCCGATTTTTACCGGCGAGAATTATCACATTTGGGCCATGAAGATGAAGGCTTATCTCAAGACTCTCAACTTATGGGAAGTTGTTGAGAGAGGAGAACCCGCCGTCCAACCTCGAGAGAGTTAATGCAACTCTCAATGAAATTAAAAAGTATGATGAGTTGGTGACTAGTGTTGCTCCCAAACGCACACGCAAGTATACGTGGTCGTACAAGTAATATAGACTGTTAAGTCCAGATATCGATCCCACAGAGACTTAGATTCTACTGTTAACCTAATTCAAATTCGGATGAAACTATTCAAGAAAGTGAAAATCAAGATGTTTGTTGAACTAAACTACAAATCGAAAAGTAAACAATTTGTGATGGGTGTTTGTTGTAACTGGGAATATCTTGACAAAGATTGTAAGAATTATCAGATGAGAGAAAGATCTAGGGTCATGGCTTTCGATAATCCAGTTGATCTTCAGACAATTTCACCTATCTTATTTCCTGGGTTACTAGTTGACGGGTTAATTATACTTTATGATATTCTCTCGAACTGCTCACAAGCCTGTAGATGTTACTTTAATGCCTATATCTCTATGGTCATTAGAGGTAACAAGAACGCATTTATTTCTCCGTATTCAACTAAGTAGGGCTAAAGGGTATATCTCTATCCTCAGTAGCGAAACGATTAAATCGAACAAACTCTATTTATTCTTATTACGTACGTGAATTCCCTTTCTCAAATCCAATTCGCGCACCACAGATAGTGTCTAACTATTGGCCAGATAATCAAACAATTAAGATCAAGAATAAATAAGCAACCCAAAATATGGAAAATCAATAGATAATAATTGTCATCAAATCAACTTTCAAGTCTTTCGCCACAACCCTAGAATTTAGGAGATTAGCCACTCATGGTTCGATCATAGACAAACGAAGCCATGAATAGACTAGGGTTGAAAAAGATAAAAAGATGAAAATAAATTAGAGAGACAAAGGAGACGGTGGCTTACAAAATCTTTGATAAATCCCAGAACACCTTTTTCAGCTAATAAAACGTCTATATATAGCCTAGGGTAAAAATAAAAAATAAGGAAACCAAATCCTAGTCTAATCGGGAAAATCTCCGCAGATTCCCGCTTTCCCCACGCGATGCGGACTGATCGCGTGATGATCTGCAGCTTCTCGCTTTTGGCCCGCGATGCGGACCGATCGCGGGACCTGATGACCGAGTTGAATTGTTCCGCTTTCTTCACGCGATGCGGCTGATCGCCCGACTTTCGGGGCTTCTCGCGATCCTTCCGCGATGCGGAAGAGCGTTTGGTTCTCCGGCAGATTGCTTGCGCTCCTTTTAGTTCGCCCTTCGCGGTTATCGCTTCGTCACATCAGCCCGTCGACATCTGCTACGACTTCCAAGCATTTCAAGCACATTTCCCATCGTTTGTCGCAATTGTACCTATACACATAAAACA
>NW_026725677.1:0-55137 GCF_029784015.1 Lycium ferocissimum
AGAGAAACAAGGAGAAAAGAATTTTCCATCATCAAAGTTTAGGGGTTGTGTTCGGCCAGCCCCCATAACCGACCCTCTCTCTCCTTTTTTTTTCCATCTTTCTTGAACTTTCTTGGCTTTACAAAATAATGAATATGTCTCATATCTTCATCACTTATATATATATAAACATGGGCACATGACCGGTCATGTGCCCCCTTTTTCTTTTCTTTCCTTTTTTTTTTCTCCACTTATCTCAAATTTTCTAGATTTTTCTTCAAGTCTCAAAAGATGAATTTGTAGTCTTGCTTAGTCATTCCGTGCATGTGTGCATATATATAGCTTCACCAAATATGTAATGTACACATGTGCCATCTTATGGCATGAAAATATTGACGACCATGGATGAGGCCCACTTTCCACTATACATGGCCACTTTGGCTTTTCATGGCTATTTCATGAAATAAATTCCAAATTCCAAGTTTGCCCTTACTTTTCCTTGTTCCAATCTTACCCTTAACACTCCATTCCAATAAAATGAATTTGCAACTTATGCGTTCTTAACAAAACCGAAAAAAATGACCTTGTTCTTAACTTTCCGCCATTAACTCGGAATATTCAAATGTACAAAATGTGAGGTATAACACCTCTGCCTCGCAACACTTAGAAAAATTTTGCTTTTCTGCTTCCATGGTTCTATACTATAGTTCAATAGTACAAAATGTTAGACTTGTGGATGCTTTAGGCAAAACAGTTTCGTTGTTTGATCTGCTGTTTCTCGGGTCCAAATGACCCAAATTGTGTTCCTTCTTTCTTTCTTGCTCAACAGAGCTTCGACCAGCTTCCATGGCCAATTTTCTTTCAACACCCCCCTTAAGTTGGAGGGGGATGAAAGCAACCCCAACTTACCCAAAATTTGCCGATGAAAAGGACCAGTTAGAGGTTTAGTGAATAGATCAGTGAGTTGATATGCCGATGAGATGAAATTGAGAGAAATTAAGCCGATTAAGAATTGTTGTTGGATGAAGTGAAAGACAGGATGTTTAACGATGTGAATCGCTGCTTGGCTATCCGAATGAAGGGAAATTGGCAAAGAGGGTGAAATAGAAAGATCCTCATATAATCGAACAAGTCAGGTAATTTTAGCAACCACCCGTCGCATCAATTTATACTCTGCTTCAGCGAAAGACAAAGAGATAGATGATTGCTTCTTGGATTTCCAGGAAATGGGACAACCCCCAAAGCTGATGAAAAAACCATTGATAGAATGACGACTCTCATGACAAGTAGCTAGTCGTCGTCGCAAAATGCGAGCAATTGATAAGAAGAGGAAGAACTCAATCTTCCCTTCATGAGCTAGCTTTTAGGTTGAGTTTGGCCCAAGATCCATTTCTTTTCATGGTATCAGAGTCTGGTCCATCTCAATTCATTATTTACCCGATGTTGGACCCCCATCTTATATTGTCCATGCTCCATATTTCTAGTCCTGGGCGACCGGGGGTGTTGATTCTCTCACATCTGTCGTTGGATGGGTGTTTGGACTATTTATATGGACTTGAGCAATCCTCCTCTCATGAGCTAGCTTTTGGGGTTGAGTTAGACCCGAGATCCATTTTTTTGTTCATACTACTCCCTCCATTTCAATTTATGTGAACCCATTTGATTGAGCACGGAGTTTAAGAAAGAAGAGAAGACTTTTAAATTTGTAGTGTTAAATGAGTTACATATATTTTGTGTGATTATAAACCATTGCATACAGGTGAATTGTTTCCAAATATAAAAATGGGTCATTCTTTTTAGCACGGACTAATAAGGAAATATGTTCACATAAATTGAAACGGAGGGAGTATAATCTTATTAAAGGCCATAATTAGAAATGCCACATTTAGTTCTCGTTATTCTAAAAAATGTCTTTTATAGTGTCTCTTTTTGGTTGTCCAAAATGACCTCTTTATTCACTAGTCAAAAAATATCTCTTCTCTCCATATGTATTGAGAGATAGCGTACGAATTTGTAAGAATTTCAAATTTTGGAACAAAATATGAGGCAAATATTTACAGAGAGATAGCTTGCGAATTTGTAAGAAATTGAAACACAAGTATTCAGACTTCAAATTGTGAAAGTACCGCTTTCTTTAACAATACAGTAATTTCAAGTATTATTATTGTCAGAAAAGAATCAGAAAAACTTAAATCTAAAGGAAAATGACCCGCACGCTAGGTCCACGCTAAGTAAACCTTAAACCTAGAAAACTATCTCCGACCATGGCCTTGATGGCCGGCGGCCAGCCACCTCCAAGGGCTGGTCAGCCAATAAACATTACTTCTACATCTGAATTCCCATTGCTCAATAACCAAAATTCAGAGATATTGAATGTTGATTTAAATCATAAACCATCTCTGATGAGGGATATTACGCACAAGACTCCCAAAGTAGACCCTATTGAAGTTAAACCAATCACTTTCATCAACGGAGTGCCGAGAATACAATGGACTGAAAATGAAGTTACTCGAATGAATGTGATGGAAAATCTTCAATATGCTGTTATAGGAAAATTTTTCTATGGATGGCCAGAAATTGATGAATTAAGGACCATAATACCAGCACAGTGTGGTATAAAGGGAAAGTGCGAGATCGGTGTCTTCAGACATCGACATGTGCTGATACGAACATCATCGATTGAAGATTTTGTAAATCTAACATCCAAAGCTTCATACTACTTGAATTCGAAGGATGGGTATTATTATCAAATGCGGCCATTAATATATGATCCTAAGTTTAAATTGGAAGAGGAGACCACCAAGGTCATGGCGTGGATTTCATTCCCTAATTTGTTGCCCACTTTTTTTGTAAAGGAATCCCTTTTTTCCCTAGCTAGTGCAGTAGGGAAACCTTTACATTTGGATCATGCAACAATAAATAAGACACGTCCCAGTTGTGCGAGGGTGAAGGTTTTGGTGCTCTCAACTCAGATCTGCCAAAAACAGTACAAATGGACATAATCAATGAGGAAACAGGGGAGGAGAGGATAGAGATGGTTAACATTAGATATGATCATTTGCCCAAATATTGCTTTGAATGTAAACTACAAGGTCACAATGAAATGGAGTGTAGAGTCTTAAATCCGGAACTTAGACCTGCAAAGGAAGACAATACAACAAATAGTGAGAATGGAAAAGTAGAAGAAGCACAAAAGGGAGTATTAGGGGAGCAAAACATGCAGCAATTAACAAAGGATTCAAATCCAACAAGTTTCAAAGAGAACAACAAGCATAGAAAATTACCACAAGCATCCTCTCAAGGTTCTGACAAGTGGAAAAATATTTGGAAATGTTCCAGTTTGGAATCCTAGAAAGGAGCAGAAGGTGAATAATGTGGAAAAGCAGGTGGGGAGATAAAAAAAAAATCAGGACACAAAGGTTGAGACTAATAATCAGATACTTACCCAAAACAAGTTTGATGCTCTATCAAATGAAGGAGAGGGGGAAGAGATGGCTGAAAATATTAACATCAAGGAAAGAAATATAGACAGAAATAATGAAGAGAATTATACTGGTGGAAAGGAAGAGATAAAGGTGGGGAATGGGAAAAACACTGGAGAAAGCAATGAAATTAAGGTGGGGGAACAGGTCCAGGATATAACTAAAGTTTACAAGAGTGCAAAACATTGGGTTGAAGATAAGTTTGGTAAAGTTCTTAGTGCTCAAGAAGACACCAACAGAAACAATAAGAGTGATAAAGAAGTAGCAGTGACAGTTTCTTCTGAAGATAAAGAAGCAGCAATGACAATTTCTTCAGAAGAATCAGAGTTGAATTGGGGTGATAGAATAGAGGAAATTGAGGGGACTGATAATGAAGAGGGTTTACATGAAGTAAACTCCAGGTCTCCATCTCATGAGAAGGAGGTCACTAGCAGGCCAGAAGAAAAGATAGAAGAGATGTTGAAGCAAACGGAGGATGATAATAACTATAAAGAAGAATCATCTTGTGCATCTATTCCCAATACACAACTGGAAGGGAAAATCATCATAGTAGAGCCAGAAGAGCATGATCAGGTGAATATAGGGCACAAACTTGAAGAAAAACCACCAGATGACGAGGATCCAAAAGTTGTACCACAAAAAATGCTGGTAAATGATGATGCAAAGCAAGTAACAACAGATAACCAAAAACTAGAAGGAGCAGGACAAGCACTAGAAAGGAAAGATGAAATGGAAGAACCTGCAGCCAAACAACACACTGAAGTAAATTTGAACAACACAAGGAAAAATATGGTTGTGAATATTGATGATGACAAAGAAAGTGCTAGTAAAATGCAGAGTGTACCACAAAGCTCAGTAATTCCTAAACAGGTTAACCAACATAATCTTGAAGAAGTAGGGCATACCAAACAAATGGAGGAAACTGATAAGTTGGGGAGCCATGAAACAAATGAGAATCTTACTGAAAAGCAGTATACTCCTGGAGCAAGCCTGAATCCTGCAGTGAACAATAAGGAGGCAAAAATAAATAAAAGTGCAGAAAAAAGAAGATCACAAAAGCAACATGCAGCATTACAAAATATTGTTGCACATAAGGTTAATAAAGAGGAGATTCAGATCAGCATGGAGGAGGACCAGCTGTTGGAGGAGGACAAAGGAGTTGAAAACAGATCCAACAATATTCACAAAGCAGTTAGAGAGGCAGATATATCACCAAAGGCTTTGGCAAAGAGTGGAAAGAGGTTGAAGAACGTGAAACTCAACAGATCAAGAGGCTCATACCAAAGAGGACAGCTTCATCCAAAGTTAAATGATGATCAAGGCCCTAATATGGAACATTAGGTCTGTGAATACCCAACAGGCCTTTCAGAGACTGATCAACTTACAAAAACAACACAAATGTTTTATAGTTGCTTTAATGGAACCTTTTCAGAATTGCAGACATCTTCAAAAGTACAAAACAAGGCTGGGTATGGAAACAACATTAGCTAATGTTAATGGGAAGATCTGGGTATTTCTAGACTTGGTGTACATTAGGAGGTAGTGCTTGATACAAAACAACAAATCACTCTGAAAATTCATCATCAAGATATAGATAAAGATATTCTTACATCCTTTATCTATGCCAAATGTGATGACAATGAAAGAATGGTTTTGTGGGATAGTCTATATCAGTTAGCAGCTACCATGCAATTACCTTGGATGGTGGGAGAGATTTTAATGTCATCTTATCAGAGGAGGAAAAACTGGGTGGATTACCAGTTACCTTGGATGAATGTGAGGATTTTGCCTTTTGTATTAACTCTTGTGAACTGTTTGACTTGGGTTACAAAGGGAGTCTTTTTACTTGGTGGAATGGGAGATCAGCAGAGGACTGCATATTTAAAAGACTGGACAGAATATTGGTTAACTCCAGTTTTCAGGAAATTTTCCCTCAGATTGAAGTTGAACACCTTATCAGAACAGGGTCAGATCATGCACCATTACTATTATCTTGTGGAGAAGAAGCTGTTAATGTCATAAAACCATTCAGGTTTTTGAATTTTTGGGTTCAACATGAGGACTTCAAGGATTTGGTTATGCAGAATTGGAAGACTGATGTTGTAGGGTCACCATTCCTAACTTTCAAGAACAAATTAAAGAACTTGAAGAAAGCTTTATCAGTATGGAGTAGAGAAACATATAGGGACATTTTCAAGGAGTTGGCAATAAGGGAAGAAGTCGTGAAGATTAAAGAAAAATTGTTTGAAGAAGATCCAAGCATTGTTAATAGAATTGTCCTCCAAAAAGCTCAAGCAGAACTGAAAAAATACTTGAGCTTGGAAGAACAATATTGTAAGCAGAAAGCAGGATTTACATGGTTCTCAGAAGGAGAAATAAATACTAGTTTTTTTCATAATTATGTTACTGGAAAAAGGAAGAAACTACAGCTGAATAGAATTCAAAATGGAGATGGGACATGGTTAGATTCAACAACCCTCATTGCTCAGGAGGCAGTGAATTTCTATCAAAACCAATTCACTCAGGAAGGAGAACCTGATAATTTTGACATACTGCAACATGTACCATCTATGGTGACTCATGAACAAAATATGAAAGTTTGTTCATATACATCATTGGAGGAGGTAAAAGAGGCTGTGTTTGCTTTGAGTGGAGAAAGTGCTAGTGGTCCTGATGGTTTTACAGGTGTTTTCTATCAAAAATGTTGGGATATTATTAAAAATGATGTTTATGGTATTATCCTATCTTTCTTTGATGGAAATGATCTACCAAAGTCCATTACTCATACTAATTTGGTCTTAATTCCCAAGAAACAACCAGTTCAGTCTTTTTCAGATTTAGGACCAATTAGTCTTTCCAATTTCATCAACAAGGTGATTTCTAGAGTTGTTCATGGAAGGATGGAAAAAATCATAACATCATTGATTTCTCCCAATCAGTCAGGTTTTGTGAAAGGGAGAAGTATATTTGAGAACATCTTACTCACTCAGGAGATAGTTTCAGATATTAGAATTAGAGGTAAACCTGCAAATGTTGTTATCAAACTAGATATGGCTAAGGCATATGATAGAGTTTCATGGAAATACTTACTTCATGTGTTGAGAAGAATGGGATTTGCAGAACACCTAATCAATTTGATCAGAAGTCTGATTAGTAACAATTGGTATTCAATACTCTTGAATGGTCAAGCTACAGGGTTTTTCAAGTCAACTAGAGGTGTAAAGCAAGGAGATCCTTTGTCCCCAGCTCTTTTTCTATTATCAACAGAGGTTTAGGGCTTTGAACTCATTATTTGAAGATAGTAGATATATTGGTTATGGAATGCCTAAGTGGACAACTCCTATGAATCATCTAGCCTATGCTGATGATACAATCATCTTTGCTTCTGCTGATACTTATTCTTTGAAATGCATTATGCAAATTTTGAATAAATATGAGTAGACTTCTGGTCAGCTAATCAACAAAGGTAAGAGCTCTTTCTATGTTCATAGTAATGTTGGTAATGGATTGATTCAAACAGTGAGTGATATTATTGGTTTTTCAAAGGGGCAGTTTCCTTTCACATATTTAGGATGTCCTATTTTTCATGCTAGAAAAAGAAAGGCATTCTATGCTGAGCTTATTAAAAAGGTGAAGGGTAGATTACATTCGTGGAAAGGAAAGTTGTTATCTTATGGAGGAAAGGCTATATTGATTAAAAGTGTACTTCAAAGTATGCCCATACATCTTTTATCAGTACTTACACCTTCTAAATGTGTGTTAAATGAACTTCATAAAAATTTTGCTAAATATTTTTGGTGTAATAAGGAGGAGAAGAGAAGTAGACACTAGGCTGCATGGCAAGATGTATGCGTACCAACACAGGAAGGGGGGCTTGGTTTCAAATCATTATTTGATGTTTCTAATGCTTTGTTTGCTAAGTTGTGGTGGAGATTCAGAACTACTGCAACTATGTGGGCAAATTTTATGTGGAACAAATATTGCAAAAAATTGATTCCTACTTTGGTTCAGTGGAAGGGAGGAACACAAGTTTGGAAGAAAATGCTAGAAATGAGAGAAGCAGTGGAGCATGAAATATGGTGGGAAGTCAAAGGAGGATATACTAATGTGTGGTATGATAACTGGACCAAGCTGGGAGCATTGCATCTTGTGGTTCTTATAGATTACCCTATTAATGAAGATCTGGTTGATGTGATTGACTTAATAGAAGGGGTTAGTTGGAAAGATGAGTTACTACATCAATTTTTCCCTACTGATATTGTAGAGCATATTAAATCAGAAATACCCATTGATCAGATGCAAGGAACTTGGGATAGACCATGGTGGATGCCAACAAGTACAGGAAAATTTACAGTGAATAGTGCATGGAACATTTTGAGGCATAGGGAACAGGAACATGAGGAGTATAAGCACATGTGGATTAAAGGGATACCATTTAAAATCTCTTTTTTCCTATGGAGACTTTGGAAATTCAAACTGCCAACAGATGATATTCTACAGAGAATGAGAATTCCCATAGTATCTAGATGTTATTGTTGTGTTAACCCTCAACAGGAAACAATTCAACATTTATTTCTAACTGGTTCATTTGCTTCTGAAGTGTGGAAAGTGTTTAAAAATGCAGCATGGTACAGATTCACCAGGTGATTAGAAATTGGTGGAAGATAAATTGTGTTGAGAAATTCAAACCAATATTATATGCAGTCCCAGCTATGATTACTTGGGAACTTTGGAAGAGGAGGAACAGAATCAAACATGGAGGAAGAGTAAGTTTGAAAAGGGTTATACATGAGGTCAATAATAATCTGTATTATCTGACTAAAATGAGATACCCGTGGCTTAAGAACATCCCCTTTCTATGGCCTGATTTGAATGCTTTTCTAGAAGGATACAGACCCCTGATATGCACTAAAACAGTTTACTGGAAATTCCCCTTTGAGAGGTGGTATAAGTGTAACACTGATGGAGCATCTAGGGGGAACCCAGGGCCTAGTTCATATGGTTTTTGTGTGAGAGATTGGAATGGAGATTTAGTTTACGCACAATGCCAGAAAATTGGACAAAGCAACAATGTGATAGCAGAAGCAAGAGCAATTCTAGAGGGTTTAAAATATTGTGTGGAAAAGGACCTGCATCCTCTAATCATGGAGACTGATTCTTTAATGATGAAGAACATAGTTGAAGGAAAGTGGGAGGCTCCTTGGTGTATTATCACAATGGTGGATAGACTAAAAAGGCTGATGGAGGGATTTCATGTGATAATTCAGCATGAGTTCAGGGAAGGAAACTCAGTGGCTAATTTTTTAACTAACCTAGCTTTTGTTTTTGCAGGTACATCAAGGTTCACTTCTTTTTTCTGATTTGCCTAGTGCAGGGAGGAAATTACTTAATCTAGACAAGCATCAGGTCCCTCAGTTAAGATTCAGGAATGGCAAAAATACTGGATACAGTGATATGCAAGATTGACTTTGTAACTCATAAATTGTAAAGTCTACTAATGGTGGTATTAGCCTTTGGCTCATTCCATTGTAGGATAAGCAATTGACGGGAAACAAAGGAAATAGCAATATCACGGGTATTCAGAATACAATGAGGATTTATGTTTGTTCTCTACATTCTTAACAGCTTAAAGATTAAGGATTTGTTTGTGTCAAAGATAATATCATCTGTTTTAGATGGTAATAATCTATCACAAATAATCTTGAATTTCATACAGATTATAGAATGTGGAAAAGGATTTTCTCAAAATCAGATCACATAGATGGTGCATTCATCAGAGCGATTTGAAGACCAGAGTAAACATTCAACAAACATACAATAGCAACATTCTTCAGTTATACTCAGCTAGACTTGAAACCCACCTCCACAAGCATCGATTCACATATTTGGTGCGAGACTTTTTCAAAATACCAACCAAATCACATCATCGGATCAAGATTAGGGGGATTTGAAGCGGGTGAAAGAAACTATACCTGAAGGAACAAGTTCTGGTTGTCTCAGAGATTCAACTCCATGGCAATGGTTTCACGGCATCTGGTGAGAGTTTGAGATGCGAAAAAGTGAATCCAAAGCAGAGCAGCTTGCATCTATCCTTGGGTGAAGCTTGATTTGGTGGCGCTGGCTTCTTAGGTGGTTACCGATCGGAATCCCAATTTCAACAACTTTCTTATTTTGGTCCTTTGATATTTTGTGTTGGTGGTCGACTTCTTAGATGCCATTTGGTTTTGTTTTAAGACTCTTTTATTCTTTTTGTTTGGTTTCCTATTTTAATAAAATATCCACTAAGACTCAGTGGTTTGATTAAAAAAAAAAAAAAAAAAAAAAAAAGAATCAGAGAATGCATACAATGTTATCATCATTTGGAGTTTGAACTTGCTCCTCGCATAGGAAAAGTTTATAAGTTTATTGGTATTTCAATATATTAAAATGCAGCACCTAGGTGCACGGTCAAGCACTCTTTTCAATTTTCGAAAATTTATCATAATGACGATATCTAGACATCACGTGGCCTAGCTGGACAAACAATAGCTGTGACTTTCAATTCAATAGATTAGAGAAATAGAAGCAAAATGAGTTTCCATAAGATTCTTTCTCGTGGAAATTAATTAAGCTTTGAAAAAGCAAAAGAGTGTATTTTAAGCAAAAGAGACCCCACATGCCACATGTATGAGACAAAAACTAAGGTTTTATGATTCAGAGCTACCATTAGTTAGCAATGTTGAGATTTTCCACTGGCATGATGCCTTAAAAACATTATACACTATAAATGCGGAATAGATTATTAAGAAATACGAAATTGCTCCTTCACTTCACTTTCGGCTCTTTAATTCTATTGTCGTTATGACTAAAATAAAATGGGTCTCAAGGGTTTTGGTGTGGAGTTGATTTTTGAATCATGTGGTGGGTATAGAAACAGAAGAAAGAAGGGAAGTTATTTATGTCAGAACAACTGGGGTTAGTTTAGTGGGTTGGAATTGGAGGAGTTGACCTAAGTTTATTGTCCGATTTGGGAAAGAATTCTTTTTTTCTTTTCTTTTCTTTTCTTTTATCTCTGAAGTGAGATTTTGGGTTTTCAATATAGAGAAGATTTTGGAGGACTATTTTGGGCTTTGTCTTGCATTTGAAGAGGGGATCTGAAGGATTTTGTTGAAGGGTGAAGCAACTCTTACTTTGGGGGTGTGGATGAATTAAGCAGCTCTCGTATTCATTCAGAGGAGATGGCATGTATGAAGTTGGGATCCAAAACAGATGCTTTCCAGAGAAAAGGCCAGGCCTGGTATTCTTATTCTTTCTAACCATTTTTTTAACTCTAATTACCCTGTTGCCTTTTCTTTTTAACCAATGAACGAACATCTTCCAAATACAGTGGAGTAGTTTTTCTTCATAGGCTCTGTGTGTGTTGTGCATTAGGCATAGTCCACATAGAGAAAAGAAGCTTTCTTAGTGGTGCAGTCAAATTCATCTTGATCTTGCTTGTCTACTATGTTGAAATCTGATAACTTGCTACCAGATTGAGTAGCTGCTTCAAACCTCTAATTGGGGGTTCATCACAAACTTCTCCTCTTGATTAAGTTTGTCTGTGCACATCTCAGTTTTATTGTGAAAATGTGTATATCTATTGTTAACCTATTAATATTTTGCTGCCATCGCGGCTGAAACAATACTTTTACATTTGAATGTAAGGTAAATGTCACTATTACCTAAGGAAAAACATCAAACAGTAGTTGTCATGGGGGAAGAAATTAAAACGAGAAATTGGACGAAAAAAAGCTAAAAGCATCTTGGAACAAATAGAGTACGGCCTCTGCAATGGTTTACTCAAATCCTTTTGACCAGAAGTATCGTTATTTGAGTTAGATTATAGTTTGTTCCACCAAAAGCACAGTGTGTTGCACACTAACCATGTACCCCGTAAGAAGCCTACATAAGACAATGAGCTGTAGGTATCAAGTTTTTCTTCGCATATATTCCAGGCTGATAAGTGTTTACCCTTGCAGGGTCAGGATTATGTTTCAAATCTCACAATTTGCCTGTTGTTCGTATGCTTGTAGGTTTTGCACAACTGGTCTCCCAAGTGACATTGTTGTTGAAGTTGGGAAAATGACCTTCCATCTTCACAAGGTAAAGTTTTCTCTGCAAGAATGAATTGAGCTAGTGATGTATAGATCAACTGCAATATTGGCACTTCTCTTTCTTCTGCGTATGAATGATGTTTCGTGAAATATAGTCCTTTCAAATGTCCTTCCATTTGCCTTAGATTTCTTCTGTCAAAAGTTCTCGTACCTCTTGGGTTGCTCTCAAGTACACCTTATTCATACTATTACCTCAAAAAAAAAAAAAAAAAGGACACCTTATTCATACTTGTTAACTATCTGCTGTAAGGAAAACAGTTATTCTTTCTTCTTCTATTGGTACTTCCAGGATGCTTTATGCTTCTACATTTTATGAAATTAGGCAGACGTCACATACTTGGTCACCTTATAATGACCTGATGCTCTCTACTTTAGTCTCTTAGAGCTAGCTTCTATACTTCCAAGCAATATTACTGTTCTAAGACAAAACTTTATCAAAATTTTGGCCTTTTTTGCATTTGAAAAGATACTGTAAATCGTCCCTGAGGACAATTTCAAATTCATTTGATTGTATGGAGTTCCTTAAAGCTTGTCAGATCTAATTTAAAGTTAGATTGCAAGGAAGATTATTGACCTTTTAGATTTGTCTCATTTAATAATTGCAGTTCCCATTGCTTTCTAGAAGTGGGGTTATGGAGAAACGGATTGCAGAAGCATCTGAAGGAGAAGATGGCTGTGTTATTGAACTCACTGACACCCCTGGTGGTGCTAAAACATTTGAGCTTGTAGCTAAATTTTGTTATGGGGTTAAACTAGAGCTTACAGCGGCAAATGTTGTATACCTTCTATGTGCCGCCGAGCATCTTCATATGACTGAAGAATATGGGGAGGGGAATCTGATATCACAGACAGAGGTCTTTCTAAATCAGGTAGTTCTCCGTAGCTGGAAAGACTCTTTGAAGGCACTTCAAACCTGTGATGATGTTCTCCCATATGCTGAAGAACTCAAAATTACAAAAAGGTGCATTGATTCATTGGCTGTGAAGGCATGTACTGATCCCAACCTGTTTGGTTGGCCTGTGATGGAGCACTTTGGGCCCTTGCAGAGTCCTGGAGGGAGTATCTTATGGAATGGAATAAGCACTGGAGCTAGGCCAAAACATTCAAGTCCCGATTGGTGGTATGAGGATGCGTCAACTTTAAGTTTACATCTTTACAAGAGGCTAATTTCTGCTATGGAATGTCAAGGCGTCAAACAGGAAATCGTTGCTGGTTCCCTCAATTATTATGCTAAAAAGTACCTTCCTGGGCTAAACAGACGGCAGACCTCTTCCGAGTCTAGTAACCGTTGTCTTGCACCAGTTTCTTCTCTATTGGAAGAAGATCAGAAGCTTTTACTTGAAGAGATAGATCATTTACTTCCCATGCAAAAAGGTCTAGTGCCAACTAAATTCCTCTTTGGCCTACTGAAAACAGCCTTGATTCTTCGAGCTAGTCCCTCTTGCATGTCAAACTTGGAGAGAAGGATAGGAATGCAGCTTGATCAGGCCACTCTTGAAGATCTCTTAATGCCTAATTTCTCTTACTCGATGGAGACACTTTATAATGTGGACTGTGTACAGCGGATTCTTGAGCACTTCTTAGCAAATGATCAAGGAACTGGTGGTGAATCACCTTGTTCGATTGATGATGATGAACAGCTGATGGGTCTGACGCCAATTACTATGGTGGCAAAACTAATAGATGGATACCTTGCAGAGGTTGCCCCAGATGTTAACTTGAAGCTTCCCAAGTTTCAGACTCTGGCTGCTTCTGTTCCTGAATACGCAAGGCCCCTCGATGATGGCCTTTATCGTGCAATTGACATCTATCTCAAGGTTTGCTATTCTTTTTTAGTAATGATAAATAATTGCAATGTTGTCACTGTGCATGCTTACTGAAATTTGAGACTTGACCCTAGCAGCCTTAGATTCAAGTGGCATGTAAATAATCTTGTTTATGCATGCAGTCACACCCATGGTTGGGAGAATCAGATAGAGAACAACTGTGCAGGCTGATGGATTGCCAGAAGCTCTCATTGGAAGCTTGCACACATGCTGCACAGAACGAAAGACTCCCTTTGAGGATTATAGTACAAGTACTCTTCTTTGAGCAGCTGCAGTTGAGAACATCCATTGCAGGATGCTTCCTTGTATCCGAAAACCTTGATGGGTGTTCAAGGCAGTTGAGAAGTGGACCACCAAATGAAGGAGGCGGCTGGGCTACTGCCGTCAAAGAAAACCAGGTGTTGAAAGTGGGGATGGATAGCATGAGGGTACGTGTCTCCGAGCTCGAGAAGGAGTGCTCAAACATGAGGCAGGAGATCCAGAAGTTGGGGGGTCGATCGAAAGGATCAACGACTTGGGGAAATGTCTCCAAGAAGTTTGGCTTCAAGTTGAAGTCTCAAATGTGCAGTGCTCAGGAGGGATCAGTTAGTAAGATAAATGATGGAAAGGCTATAAAGGATGACAAGGCCGATTGAAAGCACAAGAAAAACTTATCTATAGATGAATAATTCTCTGTTGCTATTCTTTGAAGGGTGTTCGTTTGTTTCTGTTTAGTTTAAGTGTCCAATTTCTTTGTCATATATGTTGATTAGGTTCTTTGACTATTTCGTCTTTGCAGACTACATTAACATCGTCAAGTGTATTTTTATGTATCTTTATTAAAATCGTCTGTCACTCTCTTTTACCTTCGACAATAAGTGCAAACATCTAAATTGTCCAAATAGATCTGTTGTAGGCTGTCCATGTGAATGAAGAACTTTTGCATTTCATGTTTGTCATTATGAATGCTGCAAGGTACACTGATTTTGAAAACCCTACTTAACTGTTATTGGTTTGACCACGGTTTAAAAAAAAAAAAAAAAAAAAAAAAACAACTGGAGTTGCCAGGTTGAATTGCATGGTTTGTAGATCGATATTCAACTATGAAGATGGATTCTATTCGGAATGTACTAAGCTTTAGAGTGGGTAGTTTCTGTAGAATTTACAGGGCTTTTCTTCCCCTTTTTTTTTACACTAGGTTTTTATGCCTATATGCCTAAGTCATGGTGAAGCAGATATCACTTCGATGTTTTAGAAAAAGGAAGAAGAAGCATTTAGTATTTTTTTTTTTTTAGATTCTCTGAGAAGTGTGGTGTTACTCAAGTGAGATATTTAAAAGCAGCAGCGGAGTCAGAAATAGCATTAAGGGGATTCAATAATAAAAGTAGACTATATTAAGCTTGTTTTTAAAGTCGAGGGGATTGACCCTTGTATTAATCATGCATTTTATTATTTTTGGCTTATAATATATATATGTATTATAAGTAAATATTTGAAGGCAGCTGGTGAGAGCTTTGAGGTGCTTTGAAATGACATCAATCCAAAACTGGATTAGCAGCAGCAGTTTAGTTAGTTTTAAGTTTTCAGATTTGAGTTTCTAGACATTTGAGAGGCACTTTTGGCCATTGTTGCATTACCTTTTTTCTGTCCTTGTTTCTTTGATTTTCTGTACAGAACTATTTGTTTTAATAAAACACAACCAGTTCCATGCTGGTTGTTTTAATTATATATAAAAAAAAAAAAAATTGAGCAATGGGTATCGTATGACCCCCCCCCCGGCTTCAACTAGTTAAAAGAGATATGACCAGTTGTTTAGACAAATATACTTATATTTTTATAACGCTATTAAATATCTTTCTTAAGAGTTATGCAACTATCTTAAAGATAAATAATATAGACCTGTAATATATAATATTTTTGATTTAAACGGCTTTGAATAGCAGATTCCGAAACACGATATGATCCTTGAAAGTGTAGCATGATGATATGAATATATTTCTTTTTTCTAGTGTTATATTTATGGTTATTCTTTACCGTCTTGCATCATCTTCATTTAACTAATTAATCTTATCATGCAACTACTTGGAAGTGCATCGTTGCTATTGTTTTCTATATGTTTTTGGTACTTTTTTTCCTTGAAAATACTTTTCATAGAAGCATAAGTTGTTTTCTCATATATATATTTTGGTGTTCGGTAGGTAGGAATAGAAGAATATTTTTCACAATTTTACTAGATGAAGACAATAGTTTCTTAATCATCCAACAAGAAATAGTTTTAGTAAGAATTACTCCCGAATAAACATGACTTCAATAGATTTATTTCTTTAATTAATATAATATTGAATTGGAAATTTTGAACCCTAAACTATGAACAAGAAAGAAAATATAAAAAGTAGACACAAGAATGGGGTTAATTGAAAACTAAGGCTATATTAAAGTCAAAACCCTCAATTAAGGAATCCAAATAAGCACCTATCTCCTAAGTAGACCTCAAGAAAATTGTATTCACCTTGCAATCCACCTTTATATATAAACAAAGAAATCAACAAAAGCTTCACCAAGTTCTCAAGTCTCTCAAAGACAACAATACTAATATTCAGCAAAAACTAGTCTAAATGAGCTATGCTGAGCTATTTATAGTTTAGGCTAGCTTGTTACATAAAAGGCCCAAAAGTGGCACTCAAAAGTTTGCTAAAACGGTCAACACCGGCACCAATTGCGGGTACATGTGCTCAGTTGTGGGAGAAAGTTGTGTCGCAAGTGAGGCATTCTTCTCCTCTTTCCTCCATTTCGGCCTCCAAAGCAATCATCATGACATGAAACCCCCGAGATGGCATCAAAGTGTGCTCAAGCACTTCCATTTTCACGAATAATCCTTTTAAAGCTTAGAAATCTTGAGCTTGGCTCCTTGTGAAAGGCCTTGATGCAACATGGCTTGCATAATTCTCCCTTCTTGAAAAGAATTTGACACTCAAATTTAAGAGATCACTATCACGCACATCAAAGAAAGATTGCATGTATTGAAGTTATTGTGAACTTGATAGTCTGGAGGAAAGTCAATCTTGTATGCATTATTATTGAGCCTCTCAAGCACTTGAAATAGTCCATCTCCTCTACGCATCAACTTGGTCTTCCTTTTGTTTGGGGACCTTTCTTTGCGAAAGTGTACCCAAACCCAATCTTTCGGTTCAAGTACAACTCTTTTTCTTCTTTTGTTTGCCCTCATAGCCATGTCTTGATTCTTCTTTCACGAAGCCTCACTTTTTTTTGTAACTTCTTCATGGCTTTGACTTTTTTATTTCCATCTAAACTCAAAAGAACATCTTGAGACAAAGCGGGTGAGATCTAGAAGGGTAAGTGGGTTAAAACCATAAACAACCTCAAAGGGAGACATGCAAATAGTACTATGAATAACTCGATTATATGCAAATTCAACAAATGAAAATTGTTCTGAAGACGCTAACTTTCCCTTGACCATGACCTTAAGCATAGAACCCAAAGTCCTATTCAAACCTTTGGTTTGACCATCAGTTTGGGGGTGACAAGAAGTAGAAAACAACAATCTAGTCCCAAGTCGACCCACAATTCTTTCTAAAAGTGGCTAAGGAACTTGGAGTCCCTATCACTCACTATGGTCTTGGGAATACCATGCAATTTGACCACATTCTCAACAAACAAAAATTCAACATGAGAAGCTTCATCACATTTATGACATGCAATAAAATGAGTCATCTTTGAAAATCAGTCAACAACCACAAAAATGTTATTTTTTCCTTTTAGTCATTGGTAAGCGCAACAAAAAATTCACTGAAATGTCAAGTCAAGGTCTTTGAGGGGTGAGGAGGGGGGTATACAAACCGTGGGGAAAAAATTCTAGATTTAGCACTTCTACGTTCAACATATTGACCACAAATTCTAGTAACATCATTTCGCATTTTAGGCCAATAAAATTGTTCTTCAACAATCCCCAAGATTTTATCAATACCAGAATGACCCATCAAACCCCCATCATGTGTCTCCCTCATAAAGAGTTCCCTCCAAGAGTCCATAGGCACTCAAAGTTTCTTGTCCTTCAACAAGAAACTATCAAGCTTGGAATAGGGAGTAGAAGATCAATCCTTAAGCCACATTTCCCTTTAGCATTCTTTGCTATCTTGAAAGATATTTGCAAAAGTGAGGTCCTTGGGATACAATGTCTTTAAGTTTTCAAAGCCCATCAATTTAGAATACAAAGTATTAACCAAAAAATATTTTCTAGACAAGGCATCCGCCACCACATTTTCTTTTCCCTTTTTGTAATGAATTACATAAGGAAAAATTTCAAGAAATTCAACCCATTTGGCATGCCTTTTGTTCAACTTTTCTTGGGCCCTATGGTGTTTCAATGACTCATGGTTGGTCCAGATAAAAAACTATTTGGTCCATAAGTAATGTTTCCAATTACCACCCTATGCTCTAATCAAAGCATACAATTAAAGATCAAAAGTAGAATAGTTCAAAGTTGCACCTTAAAGCTTTTCGCTAAAATAGGCAATGGGTTTTTGCATCAAAACGACACCAATACCTACTTTTCCATCATATTCAACTTCAAACATTTTCTCAAAATCGAGCAATTGCAACAATGGTGCAGAGCTAAGCATTTTCTTTCAAGGTCTCGGAGACCTTTGCTTGCTCCTCCCCTCAAGAAAAAGGTCTTGAGAAACCCTACATGAAAAACCCTCTCTAAGTCATTGACAGCATCGAAAATATGGCCAGTCCGGCCACTGGTCAGCCTCTTCCGGTGGCTGGCCAGATGTTACGACCCAATCGGAGGGCCATGACGGGCACCCGGTGCTAACCCACCCGGGCACCTCTTATCGTACATTCATATTCACATCTAGGTGGGCCACATGGCCTACGCATGATTTCTATACAACAATAACACTAATCTCATCGGGCAATTACACATTTATATCATCATCAACAACTATGCCCATGAATGGATACACAAACCGACGAGGCTAACAAAATCATATACGAAATATGAGCCGACAAGGCTAAAAGACATCTAACTATACATTACAGACGTCATAAGTTTTTATTCATTGTATTAATGGAACCTTTCCAACATTCCATACACATTCAACAGTACAGAAGGAGACTTGGCATGATTTATGCCAATTTTAACTGTAATGGAAAAATCTGGTTTTTTTGTATATGACAATATATAGGTGGATATCATTGAGAATACTGAGCAGCAAATCACTCCCAAGCTGTTCTTTTTGGATTATGATAGATCAATGGTTGTCACACTAGTTTATGCAAAGTGTGATGCTATTGAAAGGATGTCATTATGGGATAGTCTGTAATTTATGGCTGATGGTATGACAATTCCTTGATTGCTAGGGGTGATTTCAATGTGATTATGAATGAAGAAGAAAAGTTTGGAGGGCTTCCTGTTTACCCTCATGAATATGAAGATTTTGCTTTTTCGCATCAATTCTTGTGAGCTATCAGAAGTAAGTTATAAGGGCAGTCCATTTACATGGTGGAATGGTAGATCTGATAGTGAACGTATATTTAAAAGGTTGGATAGAATGTTGGCAAATGTTTTGTTTCAAGAATGGTTTGGGAAACTTGAAGTTGATCAGTTGTCCATGACAATTTCTGATCATGCTCCTATGTTACTTAGCTATGGAGCTCAATCTCAACAATTTGCAAAACCTTTCAAATTTCTGAAGTTTTGTTCTGAACATGAGAGTTTTCCTGAGGTTTTTAGACAATACTAGCAGTCTCATAATGTTGGTAATGTGTTTGTCTCCTTTACGCAGAAGTTGAAAAATGTGAAGTCTGCATTGCATCAGAGAGGATATTGTTAGGGTGAAGGAACAACTATTTGAAGAAGATCCCTCAGAAATGAATAGAATGGTGCTGCAAGAGCTCAAATAGAAATGAAAAAGCACCTGCATTATGACCTGCATTATGAAGAAGAGTTTTGGAGGAAACAATCACTTACTTGTTGTGCAGAGAGGGATAAGAATACAAGGTTTTTTCATAACATTATTAATGGTAGAAGGAAGAGAACACAGATAAAGAGGAGAAATACCGAACTCTCAGTTATGAGACTTCTAAGTCGTAGAAATTTCGTAAACATAATGATATCCAGAGTTTTGCATGATAAGCTAGATAAGGTCTTTGCCTAATCTGATATCTTATAATCAATTTGGTTTTGTCAAAGGGATAAATATAATTGAAGATGTGTTGCCGACACAAGATATTGTCTCTGATATTAGGTTGAAAGGAAAACCTGCCAATTTAGTCATCAAGCTTGATATGACCAAGGCTTATGATAGAGTATCTTGGTTATTTTTTACTAGGTTCTAAGGAAGATGGGGTTTGCAGAAAATTGCATTGACATGATATAGAGATTGGTATTCAATACTTGTGAATGGTCAGTCTCATGTTTTTTTGTCATTCTACTAGGGGAGTGAAACACGGTGATCCCTTATCTTCTGCACTTTTCATTCTATCTACAGAAGTCCTCACTAGAGGATTGAATTCCTTATTTGAAAACAATGGTTTAATGGGTATGGGATGCCAAAATGGAGTGCTGATCTTAATCATCTAGCTTATGCAAATGATAACATCATTTTTTCCTCTGCTGCAGTACTTTCCTTAAGCTGATTATGCAAATTTTACAGAAGTATGAAAAGATTTCTTAGCAGAAGATTAATAAAAGTAAAAGTTCCTTTTACATATATTCCAAGGTGTCTAGTAACTGGGTACAATAGGTGAAGGCAATCACTGGTTTCTCAAGAGGTACATTTCGTTTTATATATCTAGGATGTCCCATTACTCATGCAAGGAAAAGGAAAGCCGATTACAATGAACTCATCAAAGAAGGTGAAAGATAAACTACAAACATGAAAAGGAAAATTACTATCTCCTGGTGGAAAAGCAGTTTTAATCACTAGTGTGCTTCAAAGTGTGCCAATTGGTTTGTTATCTGCAATCAAACCTCAAAAGTGTGTGATCTAGGATTTACATACTGTGATTACAAGATTTTTTTTGCACCATTAAAGAAGATAGTAGATCCAGGCATTGGTCTTCTTGGCTGAATATGTGTATACCTAAATATGAAGGTGGTTTGGGCTTTAGATCATTGTTTGATGTATATAAGGCTTTATGTGCCAAGCTGTGGTGGAGATTTACAACCACAAATTTACCATGAGCTCATTTCATATGGAATAAAAACTGCAAGAAGCATTATCCCCAAAATGTGCAATGAAAAGGGGGGGATCTCAAATATGGAAAATGATTATTGAAGAAAAGGGATAATATTTAGCAAGCGATATGGTGGGACACTAAAAGTGGTACAGCTAATGTTTGGTTTGATAATTGGACAAAACTAGGGGCTTTATACTATGTGTTACCTCAGTAGTTTCCTATTGATGAAAGTGTGGAAGATGGTAAAGAGCTCATGGATAGTGATGGTTGGGATACAAGAAGATTGCAGCAACTATTTCCTAATGAAATAGTACACCATATCATAGCAAAACTAGAGGTTAATGAATGCTCAAAACTTTGGGACAAGACTTGGTGGATGATGACAAGTACTGACAAATTCACTATTGCTAGTGCTTGAGACTTGTTAAGACAAAGATCTCATTCTTCTGATATATTCAAAAATATGCGAATAAAAGATGTTCCTTTCAAGATTTCTTTCTTCTTATGGAGGTTGTGGAAGTTTAAGATTCCAGGTGATGAAGTGTTGACAAGTATTGGGATTAATGTGCTATCTTGGTGTAGTTGTTGTAGAGTACCTCAGCAAGAGACAATTGATCATATTTTTCTAACTGGTGATTTAGCTTCATCTATGTGGATTGTGTTTAATAATGTTGCTGGGATTAATTTGGATTGCATTCAGGTAAAACAGGCAGTACTTACTTGGTGAAATGCTGCTTGTCATTACAAATTAAGGTCAATATATAAAGTTGTACTTGCAATGTGTCATGACCCAACCGGAGGGCCATGACGGGCACCCGGAGCTAAAACACCGAGCACCTCTAAACATACATCTTATAATCATTTGTGGGTGGACCATAAAGATAGCTCATGGATATCATAATTTGTAAGGACATATATCACAACATAACAACACATCTCTATATAATCTTCAACAATTATGTCCATCATCACCAGCCGACAAGGCTACTAAAATATTATCCAATGATATGAACTGATAAGTGTCACACCCCGACCTTACTAGGGTGTGATGGGCACCCGACTCTCCTCAGAGTCGAGCGAACCCTTAAACATTCGCGTAATAAAACCTGCCATTTCGAAAACTTCTTAAAACATGGAACTTTTCAAACAACAATCATTATCTCGAAAATACATACTCTTTTAACATTTACAAACTTTTCGCACTTCCCGACGCACTATCCACAGACACCGTCTCGCAAAGTCTCTAGGATGTACAAATACCATGTCATAAGTGCTTGACTCGGCAACACTCCGAACTAAAATGGAGCTCACCAATCGCTTGGGACAACTTCTAGCAAGTCTTTTCTTCATCTCTGGGTGTACCGCGTGGCATGAAACGACCCCCCGAAGAAGGAGGGTCGATACGGAATATGTACCGAGTATGTAAAGCGATAACAAATAATAACCATAGCTTAATTTAGTAGGGAAGAAATCACGCTCACGCTATTACCTGCGGCCTTCGCTTAAGAGAAAACTTAGATAAATACGCAGTCTCAAACAAGCTTTTAAGTAAATAATCGCAATCCAACTAACGAATCCGAGTAAGTAATGTAATCTAGAACACCCTCCTAAAAAAAGTAATGCAATACATCACGTGCGCCGCTTCCGCAAAATAATGATAGCCCCTTGCACCGCTTCCGGCTCGATATCAACAATGGCCCCTTCCGGGCAGCCCGCTTGCTCAATATCAATAGTGGCCCCTTCGGCATTGCCGCTTCCGGCATAATAATAATAACGGCCCCTTTGGGCATGCCGCTTCCGCATAATGATAAAGACGGTCCTTTCGGCATAATAGTAATGATAATGTAAACATAAGTAGTAAGTGAAATGAAATAGTAAAATCTCGCACCCTTGCGGAGTGGTTTTGGAAAAATAGCTCACTCGTACATAAGCCGAGGCCATAGGCACCCGCACGTGAACCGAGGCCATAGCACACTCGGTGATCGACCGAGGCCACACTCGCTCGACACGAGACCGAGGCCATAGCACACTCGTGCATGCCGAGGCCACCGCACCCCTTCGAGTGGTTTTAAAAAGTCTAAATATTAAAATCTCACACCCCCTTCGGAGCGGTTTTAGGAAAATCAATTTTTATGTTTCTTGTACAAAACTAGTTCTTTAAAAATCATTAGTGAACCACGGCCGCGCTTCCGAAGCCATTTTTGGAAAAACCGAAGTAACAATTATATTAGGAACATTGTCACACCACCACGTACATTATAGAACATAATGAGGTAGCTAAACAACCGGCTTTTGGTAGTCCTACTCATGCAAGTTCTAAATGTGTAGGAGTTCTTCCATCGTTTCACAATTTCTAATTCAATTCTACCGAATGAATAGTAGTTAATTTCAATCTCGAATTTCTAAGAAAGGAATTGTCCCCGAGGCACATATTCGTGCCTACTACGTCTAAGACATGCCAAAGAAAGAAAGTGAAGCCTTACATACCTTTTTCTTGCCTTTTACGATCGCCCAATCTCAAATCCCGTTTCGTCCAAAACCTAAATGGTCACATTTACCAATTACTATTCATGAGACCTACAATTTTCAACCTTAACCAATATCGTTTTTACAAAAATTTGGGCAAGCATCTCCCCTATACATATAGCATCCCCGAGATTCAACTCGGCCAATTTAACAACAACAACCCGAGAATGCAACTCGGCCAATTTAACAATAGTAATACCAACAATCATATCTTCCAACTTCACAATTATTTCAAAATACGTTCTAACATTACCAATTCTCTTTTACAATTCCATGGCATCTCATTTATATTCAATTCATAATTGTTCACATATTCAAATACCAATTCGAAACCTTCCAAACAATAGTCAAGAATGTTTCAAATAATCCGCTCGACATTTCAAGCGGCCGAACCAACACACTACCTAAAATTATCCAAACTCAACAAGAATAATGACAACATATTTCTTTCTTTCAACTTCATAAATCACACCAACAATTCACACTAACAACATTAGTTTCCATAAACACAAGAACACTATATTCAATTCACTTTAACTTCTAAAACAACTTCCCGACAACTACAACTTGAACTAGAATTATCAAACTTCCATTTCTCATCATAGATTCCATTGTAACAACAACCAAAATACTTAAGAAAATTGATTCATCCCTTTCCATACTATACCACAACCACACGGCCTCAACATATAGTCCATATTTTTCATGAATTTCCCTCATTCCTACACACCACAACATACACAACCATACATAACATATAAAAGAAGATTAAATTCTTACCCTTTTCCAACTTTTCCACTTGCCAAAAGAAGCTCTTTCTTGCCATGATATTTATACCACTTTGTAGAGAATCTTGAACTTAGTAGGAATACAAACAAATTATAATTTTGAATCAAAGTTGAAGGCTTCAAGATTTCTCTTTTTTTTTCTCTTCTTTCTTGCTGAAATTTCCGAAAATTTGTGGAGCTTTTTTCTGAAATAAAATGAAGTTTCGTCCCTTTTAAAAAAGCGCCAACGTCGGTTTATCGTAGCTACAAGATCGTAGAGAGACGTAGCTTGCATCGTAGCGTACCGCGGAACATCGTTTTCGCGTCGACGATTCAGCTTTGTAACGTCTATAATTCTCTACTCCGATGTCCTATCAATGAACGGTTTGTTGCATTACAAACTAGACTCGACGAACTTCATTTTAGGCTTTTAAAACACCTTAAAACTCCACATATACTATGAGATATGCGCCTCCATAGTTGACTTAAAAATTCGCCAAAGACATTTCCCCAAATTTTCGTCGAACTTATTTTCTTCGATTTACTCGATCTCGAAATATTCCGACGCACAAAATGCGGGATATAACAATAAGGTTATGAAACGTCTAATGTACACACATGTCTACGAGCCTCTACATAGAATACAAGTGACCATAAGGAACAATACCCATAGACTGCAGCTCCGAAGTAAGTGGAGTGCTCCTGAGAATCCACTGATAAATCACCTACGGGTCAGATCCGTCTACCTGTCTACCTGCGGGCATGAACGCAGCGTCCAAAAGAAATGATGTCAGTACGAGCAATGTACTGAGTATGTAAGGCATGAATAACAACATAATGAAAGTATGAAGATAACGTAATATAAAAGAGATTAGCTTGTGACTTTGAATGCCTTTTTAAGGCGGATGTCGTGCATGCTTAGCTTCTTAAAAAAACTTTTCCATATATACATATATAGTATCTTGTCCGGCCGTTAAGGCACGGTGGAACATGTATATTGTCTTGTCCGGCCATTAAGGCGCAGTAAAATATATACAGTATTTTGTCCGGCCATTAAGGCGTGGTGGAATATGTATATTGTCTTGTTCGGCCATTAAGGCACGGCAAAATATATATAGTATCTTGTCCGGCCATTAAGGCGCGGTGGAATATGTATATTGTCTTGTCCGGCCATTAAGGCGCGGTAAAATATATATAGTATCTTGTCCGGCCATTAAGGCGCGGTGAAATGTATATAGTATCTTGTCCGGCCATTAAGGCACGGTCTTGTTCGGCCATTAAGGCTCGGTAAGTATCCAAATTACACATATATAAATACATATAACATGCACGAAAGCCCAAATAAATTTTACTACTCTATCAGAGTGACGTAAGGTTGGTAAACTCCGATTTGTGTTATGGAACAATCATCATCGCTATATCTCACCTTGAAGGAATAATTATTATAATGTGAGATCAACAACAGTGAATAAAATTGAGAAAATCATGAAGTAAACTCAATAATCTCATATTAGCATTAAAATCATAAGCTTTGGGATTTCTAGAATTAAGATCATCATCATCACGTTCATCATAGAAAACATCTCATCTTTAGTATCATAAGAAGCTTTTAAGAATCATGAACTTCTAACTTTTGGAAGTAAGAAAGTTATGAAAAATATGTATGGAATCATAACATAAGAATCATGTCTTTTGAAAGAAAAGGACTAGCCTTAACATACATTTCGGTCTCCTTAGCCACTCAACGTTTATTCTTCCAAGCTCGTAAATATACATATAAAATCATTCATACTATGGTTAGGCTTAAAGTCATACGCTCATCTTAAGCCTTTAATTTAATTCCATTTAGAATCTGCCGAAATTCGGGCAGCATTTTCCCTGTTTATATGCCTAGCCCGAATTCATAATTCAACAACCAACAACAACATAATCAATACCAACAACAATAACACCATTCTTAACAACAATATGTAACATAAAATATCCTACACGACGTTTTCCCAATTTCTCAAAAACCCATAACAACATCCATACTACCAAAATCAAAGAATTATATTCAATTTAGTCTCAAACTAATCCAAAATTCTCTTTCAAACTCACCTCATGGCCATCAACTTCAATTCAACTCTTTATGATTTTTCTCCTATGATTCTTTCCTCTCTAAGAATTGCTAAACCTTTACAAACCTTTACATCATCTTAATCATGTAAATAATAGGAAGAACATACCTTATAGTGGAAGGACTTCACTCTATTCACTCCTTTCCAAGATCAAGTTCATCATCACCTTGAAGAGAAATAAGAACAATTATCTTCCATGAATTTTCTTTGAGGTTTTGATGTTGATATTCTCTTTTGATGATATGGAAAGATTATGGAAAGTTATGGAACACTCAAGAGCTCTCAAGAACTCTTTAGAAGTGTGGGGGATGAGAAGATGGTGAAAAATGATGAAAAATGAGGGGTTAGAGGAATATTTACAGGTGTGTTGGGTCGGGTACTGTAGCACCCGGGTACTGTAGTGCTCCGTCAGCCTAACTTGTAACATCCATAATTCTCTACTCTAATTTCTTATCGATGAGCGGTTTATTTCTTTGGAAACTAGATTTGATGAACTTCATTTTAGGCTTTTGAAACACCTTAAAACTCCTAATATACTAGGAGATATACCCCTCCAAAGTTGACTAAAAATGTGCCCAAAATCCTGCCAACTTTTTTAAAATTTTCGTCAAACTTATTTTCTTTGATTTGATTGATCCCGGAATCTTCCAAAACTCTCCATACATGATATTTTTCATTAATGACATTTGATGATGGTCATGTCCTTTGGTTCCAAGGCTGTCCTTCCCGGTTACGACTGACAAGATCATAATTCATTCTTTACTTAAACAATATACTTAATAATGCTTCATTTCTCATAATCCAAAGTTGTTTTACCTAGACATAGCTTGACATACTTACATTCAAATTTAGCCAGTGCTTCTCTAAGGTACGGGGTGTAACACAATGATCATGTGGCAAATATGGAAGTAGAGGAATACAAAACTGCATGGAGGATCCGTGTCTTTTTATAAGGTGATTTATGAGATAAATATGAAATATATCTACTATGTAGAGTGAGTTTCCCTTAATTACAAGACATTCCAAAGAAATGGCCAAATATCATAGTTAACTTTGAAAGATTTAGGCCTAGAATTAGACGCAGAACAATGAAATGGGAATTTCTACCAAAGGGGATGGTTTAAGTGCAATACTGATGGTACTTCCAGAGGAAATCCAGGTACAAGTATTGTGGCTTTTGTGTTAGAGATGAAAAATGAGGATCTTATTTATGTTGAAGGGCAGATAATTGCTGATGGAAACAATGTTATTGCAGAGGCAGTTGCTGTTAAAAGAGGAGTGAAATACTGCGTGACCCATCATTTGTATTCTTTTTTATTAGAAACTGATTCATTGGCAATGAGGATGTTTATTGCAGGAGAATGGGAGGTCCTTTGGAGCATTTTTATGGTGGTGAATGAAATAAACAGGCTAAGGAGAGGCCATACTGTGCAAGTGGAACACATATTCAAGCAAAGGAAATGGACTAGCAAATTTTTAGCTAACTTTGTTTTTGATTTTGCAGGTGTGCATCAGTTTAATAATTTTTAGGAGTTGCCATTCATTGATAGAATTTTGCTTACCACAGATGAATTTTAGATTCCAAATATGAGAATCTGATATGCTAGTGACATAACATATGTACTATCCTGAGGAAAACACAGGTTGAGACTGTAGCTGGTTTTCTGCTTTGCTTAGTACTGACTGTAGGTCCTAATTGCAATTGACATGATGCAATGTGTAAATGTTTAGTGATAGCAGATAGGAAAACACTGCATGGGTGGTATTAGTGTGCATGCATGCTCATCCCCATGCCGAATATCCTTATATGTTTTAACTAAACTGAAGCAACAAATTGAAGAACATGACATATTTTCTACATGTTGAATTGATAACTAGAGCTGGAAACTGAATTGAGTTTATGCTACAATCCTGGAAGGCTGAAGAAAATTCAACTGACTTTGTTCCATACCACCTAGTGAGAGCTTGGAGTTGTGAAATATGGAAGCAAGTCAAGGCACTAGGATTTTTTATCTTAAGTTACATGTTTTAATTTTTTTAGCTTAAGTTACATGTTTTAATTTTCTGCTGTTAGTTCTATTTTGTTTTATTGTATGTTTCCTAACTGACCAATTTTGGTTAGTTGTTGTAAGACTCCTTTTGGTATTAATAAATCCCTACCAATCATATTGGTGGTTTAAATTAAAAAAATCCTTTCAGATTACCTCGGTCAAGGGAACGGTTATGGTGCAAAATCCTTTAACAAACCGCCAAGAGGAACTGGCCAATACATGAAAACTTCTAACATCACTATTGGATTTAGGAGTTAGCTGATTCATAATAGCGTCTATTTTGGATTCATCTACCTCAACACCCCATGATCTCACAACAAGACCTAAGAAAACGACTTCATCAACACAAAAAAAAAGGCAGATTTCAACATTAGCATAAAGTTGTTCTTTCCTAAGAACTTCAAACACACATTTCAAATGATAAACTTGCTTGTTCATGGTTTTACTATACACTAAAATAACATCGAAGTAAACGATCACAAATTTTCCAATGAACGGTTTAATCACATGATTCATCAAATGCATGATAGTACTAGCAGCATTAGTGATAACAAAAGGCATCACCAACCATTTATATAGACCAAATTTATTCTTTAATGTCATTTTCTATTTATCGCTAGGTTTTATCTGGATTATATGGCAACCACACTCCTAAGATCAACTTTAGAAAAGATGCAAAGACCATTCAACTCATCAAGCATGTCATATAAAATGGTGTATGGGATGGCAATACTTTACCGTTATCTTGTTGATGGCATGACAATCAACAGCATTCACCAAGTTCCATCCTTTTCTAAAATGACTAGAACCGCACATAGGCTCATGCTTTCTCTCACAACTCCCTTTTTTCAAGGATTTTTTGAACTTGACATTGAAGTTCCTTGGTATTGATACACTCAAATTACACTAGTTAATAGCATAAAGCGAACGATGTCAAATATAGTGACCCAACTATGTTGGGGTCGAATCCCACAAGGAATATGGTGTGAAAAGTTTACTAAACGAGTATTATACTAATCTTACAGTTCTGGTGTATTCCAGAAAAAGGGTTTTATAAGACTTTTGGTTTGTGGACTAATTTAGAGTGACTAGTAATTGAGTTGTGAATATATAGGTAAAAAGAATCAAGGTTGTGTCCCTATCAGATAAAATGTATGATCATGGGTATTGATCTTGATATACTTCTAATTGATCATTGTATGAATGCACTTAACCTCTATGTGAATCTAGACTATTTCAATAAGAAAAGATTATTTCTTTCGATGCTTTTCCCACCCAAAGATAAGAAAGTATGCATGAAGAACGGTTAATTATGTCAAGTAAATTCCTCTTATTCCTAAGTAAATTTATTAAACAAGGTTTAAAGCCTTGAGTTCTTGTTATTTGTTTTTACCAAACCCTAGTTATTTTCCCGAATAAACCAAAGTTTATGGCGTTAGCTAATGTTTGCAACCACTAACTATATGATTAAAACGAAGAACAGATAAACCCTAACAATCCATTATGTGTATATATTCATAATCCCCAATCACAAAACACCCATCCTTGGGTTCACAACCTTAGTAAAGGTGTTTAGCTACTCATGGCAACGAAGAAACAATAAAAGATTGAAGATTGCATAATTGAATTTGTTATTGAAACTTAAGAATAAAACTGAAAGTTTAAACGAGACCTTCAAAAATACTAAGAACCCAAAAGTACTTAATACAAGTCTTACAACTCTAGAAGTCTAAAAAATAAAACCTAATTAGGTATTTATACAAGTCAAACTCGGAATAACTAATCCCAAACCAATTTCAGGTCAGCTTGCAAGTCGACGGACTGTCTTTGCACTTTGACGATACCGTCGACATGTTGACAGTGTGACTTGACGATCTGATGACAAATTTCAAACTGCAGAACCTCAACCGCCTTTGCACTTCGATGATCGTCGATCATGTTGATGGTGCATATTGATGGTCTGACACTTCTCTCTTTTCTGCAGAATGTATATCGACGGTGCGACTCGACGGACCATTGAACATGTTGACGGTACATCAATCTGCAAGCTTTGTATATCGTCAACCTTCCTTAGCTACAGGATTTTTCCTTGCATATCAACGACTAAGAAGACGGACCGTAGACATGAAGATGGTCCGTACTTGTGCAAAACCTATACTGAACATCAAAAATCCCTCGTTTTCACTTGCCTTGCATTCTAACTTAGAAATACCTGCACAATACACAAAACACATCAAACTTACTTGAAAACAAGTACAACATAGAGTTAAAAAGCATCATATGTGCCATAATTTCACAGCACATCAACACCCCCAACTTCAAGTCTATGCTTGCCCTCAAGCAAGTTAACCAACAGACTCAATCTACGAATGTCTCGATATCACAGAGTAAAACTGTCTACAGTGGATGTGGCAATTAACTACCGGCATATCACTTGTATCCCAATGACTCTCCCCCCAATAAAGAACAAAACCAATCAAGGACTCATTGCAACTAACAATGAGGCTTCAATCAATGACATCTAGTTATTACAGAAACCATAGCACACATAAACCAAGACTTATGGAAACCAGTCACTTACCAAATTCTCATGCCTTCACAAAGACCAAAGAATGTCCCAACACATAGTAGACACAAAGTGGGACAGAAGACTAAGGGAAAGAGAAACACTCACACTCACAGAGAAATTCTCTAGCTACGCATGCAAACATCATAGGCTTGCCCTTATTTTCAGTACCCTAGACTTTGGACAGTTCGGCTTGTTGACACTAATTTTTGACCTCCCGAAATTTATTTTAAGTGCTCGGAGTCATTGGACAATAAATAAAATCAGCTGTGCACCCTAAAGGGTCTAGGTAATTTTTATGAAATTATTTGGGATAACATTTCACCCTTTTAAATTGATAAAGAAACCTCCAGGGTATTTTTAAATTTTGTGGAAAATTGGTGATATTTAAAGAGTATTTATATTGAAATTAATCAAAGGGGCGAGGAAACCGTTTTGGATAATTATTTGATTAATTAATTAAATCAAGGAAAATTAGTTTAATGAGTAGTTTTATTCCATTTTTATTGTCCAAGGCACTTTGAGTAATTAAAAGAAGTGATCATTTTACCCTTTAAATCTTCACTCTGTGTGCATTTGCATAGTTGATTAATTTTTCTTTTATCTGGTTGATTAATTCAAACTAGTATCGGCAAAATGATTTATGAGCCATGTTTTAAATGAATTAAGTCCTAATGGACTAATAATTAGTTTTTCTTTATTTATTTATCACTTTATTTTTTCTCGACCCGCTATGCATACACACACACACACACACACACACACACACACACACACACACACACACACACACACCATGTATATAGGTATATACATGGTGTGTGTATATATATATATATATTAAGGCCCAACGTTTTTGTCACACCCCGATCTTGATCAGGGTGTGATGGGCACCCGACCCTTACCTAGGGCCGAGCGAACCCTCTGACTCTTATTCCATGCGTAAAATTTTTTTTTTTTTTTTTTTTCCTTTAAGTCAAATACACAAGACAAAGCTTACTAAAAATATTCTTCCTGTTGCTTTCCGAGCAACTCGAATTTGTAACTGTATAAAACTTATATCATAATACAAACTGACACATCGGCCTATGAAGCCGCTGACAGACTGACTTCTGGTACCCACGACTGCGTGCACGCAAAGTCTCTAACCGTGATCGAAATCTCGGCACGTGTACTCGACTCGGCAACACTCCGGGCCAAACGGAGCTCGCCAACTTCGCCGGAACATCTTCTATATTAGCTTTATCCGTGCGGGGTGTACCGCGCGCATACGAACGCCCCGAAGAAAAGGGGTCAGTACGAGCAATGTACTGAGTATGTAAGACATGAATCGTAACAACATAGTAAGAGTTGTAGAGCATATCACGTATAAACGGTAACCTGTGCAGAGTAATAACTATATGGAAACATAGACAGTATCATAGGCTAAAGGAGTAACCTGTGCATGTGAGTGCCACTCAGGGCGGAGGCCATGCATGCCTAGCTTTTTTTTCCTTTTTCTGAACACGGTGCTTTTATTCTTTGGTGCATAGAAAACAGATACTTTTCGGAAAACGGTACTTTTTACTCACGATTACGACGCCGAATTCATCGGCTCTCCCACCCCCTCCCCAACGTTGTCCCAAATATATCATATTATATATCAAATATCAAATATCGAATATCAAAGAACAGACGCCGCGTACGGCTCTCCCATATCCCGCGTCCGGGCATCCCGCGTCCGGGATGATAAGCCAGCTGAATCAGGTGGACACAGTTGCCCTCCCCATTCCCCACATATACAATGCACACATATACATTCATCAATATCAAGTATTATATACATTATCATATAAACAGCATGCATGGGAGCCCAAGGAAAGTCATGTGTCTATCGGAGTGACGTAAGGTCGGTGACCTCCGATTACATTATGGATTGACCGGGATCGCTTTGTCTCACCTTGAAGGAACGAGTATTTTAAGGCGAGACTATCAATGAAAAGCAACATCATGAACAACGTAGAATAGGGTCACAAGACAGTATTTCGTGTACTTTGGAATCTTAGGAAAACAGTCATCATACTTTTTCTCATCTCTAGCATCATCATTATCATTATTGCCATAGAAGTATTCTCATTGGAATAGGTACAATACTTGTCAGTTGATAACAGAATAAAGATCAAAGGTTTCTTTTGGATTCAGCCTCAAAGTAAGTCAAACGGAATAATAAGGAAAGTCCGGGAAGCAATGGGCCCACCTCGGGTCAAATGAGGCGGCGTACCAAGTTCACATATGTTACATGTCATGGCATCGCTTGTGAGGGTTTTAGGTTAGTCGGGTCCTATTTATGCGAGTTCTAGAGATTTAGGAGGTTCTTCCCACATTTTGTACCATTTCTATTTCAATTCTACTGAATGAATAGTGACTAATTTCAATCTTGGATTTCTAGGATCAGAGTAGTCCCCGAGACACGTTTTCAAGCCTAGTATATCTAAGACATGCCAAAGAAGGAAAGTGATGCCTTACATACCTCTTTCCGCTCCTTCTGCTACTCCAAGTCCAAGTTGCAAATCCATCAAAATCTACAAATTGGTCATGTTTACCAAACCTTAGTTAGGGGCATTTATGAGTTGATTCTTTAAAATAACACTTTGTCGCCGAAATTTCTAAACATTTCCCCTGTAAATACACCGTCCCGAGAATATGGCTCGGCCCAATTTCAACAACAACAACCCGAGAATGGAACTCGGCCACAATATCAACAACAAAACCAACAATAGCATGTCCAAACATATTCTAACATTAACAAGTCATCTCCACATATTTCGACAACCTTCCAATTATATACTTTCAAACTAACATCAATGCTCGCATATTCGAGTATTAATCCGAGACCACTTAAACATGATTTAAGAGCGTTTCAAGCAATCCTTATAATATTCAAAACAACCCAAACCATAGACTAACTCACCCGAAATCCTTCAATTACATTAGGACATCAACGATACATTTCTTTCTTTCAATTTCATAAACTATATTGACGATTCCATACGTCAGCATTTTCATTTCCATCAACTCAAGGAATCACACCACAATCACATAACGTTCTAAATCAGTCCGCAAGCAACTACAACTTCAACTTGAGTTATTAAACCTTTATTTTCATCACATAATCCGCAACAAACAACAACTATATGTTACATAAAATTAGTTCATCATCTCCCCTCCAAAACAGCCCACACACGGCTCCACACACAACATGCACACTCCATGGTTTTCCATCCATTTCAACACATTACAACAACACCCAAGCATGCTAAATTCAATTAGTTCATCACTTCTATACAACAACACACACACGGTCACAACAACACAATACACGGCCACACTCTAGCATGCATGCTTTCATGTTTTTCATCCATTTCTCAACTCCACAATATACATATCCATCCATAACATACAAAAGAAGATGAGTTCTTACCTTTTTCCTTCACTTCTCCATTCGGCTAGAACATGCTCCTTGCAATAGAATTGGTTTTCCTCTTCCAACAACCACTCCATATGATAGAGGACCTTCCATTTAGTAGGAAACTAGGAGGAGAATAATTCTCCATGATCAAATTTGAGGGGCAGTTTCGGCCAGCCCCTTGGCCGGCTGCTCTCTCTCTCTTTTCTTCCATTTTTCTTGAATTGTCTAAGTTGAAAATAATGAACCATGTGTCTTGTTTGCCCCTCACTTATATATATATACACATGCATGGCACATGGCCGGCCATGCTCTTCATTTTTCTCCACTTTTCTAGATTTTTCTTTTTCTTTCTTTCCCTCCAAGTTTTCTTCAAATTTCTAGATTTTCCTTAATTAGTAAAAGATGACTTCCATGCTTACTTGGTCATCCTTTTATATTTATTTAACTATAAAAATGTGCACATGACCATGCACATGCTCCATGTCTTTTTCTTCTTTTCTTTCCCCTTTTTTTTTTTTTTCCAACAAGTCATAAATGATAATTTCTGAATTCCAAATTTGCCCTTAACACTCCATGCCAATAATATTATAAGTGACTTGCGCATCCAACCAAACTAAAATATAACCTCGTCCTCAACTTCCCGCCATTAACTCAAAATATTCAAATGTGCAAAAATGCGAGGTGTAACATCCTTCCCCCCTTTTGGAACATTCGTCCTCGAATGTTCAACTAGTCTTACGGGGTCGTATAAGCACCTCGGGGGAGCTCCCTTTTCAAAGCTATTTCCTTCATCCTTACTAATTCACTTTAATGAGGGGTCTCGATTTTTGTAACCCAACTCTCATATCACCTTGAACATTTCATATCCAAACACACTATTCCGTCTCGGTTGTAACCCAAGCATCTCTATCTCATCCTTACATTTCTCTCTCTCGCATTTCCCCCGCTTTTTTGGGGCGCACCCATACCATTATCCATTCATACTTCGTCTCCTATCCTCATTCCCAATCTCAATCTACGGTGGAATAATAACGAACACTTACTTGGCAACACTTGTACCATTTACTCTTGCTATCACTCGAACTTCGGTACCTTTACTCGATTAATGCTTTTCGTACCGTGACTTCAGTTGTTGGGATTCACATGTCCACCGATACAATCATATTCAGGATATCCTACACCTTCATATATATATAATCACTATCAACTAACCCACAAAATATTTCCAAACACTGTTCAAGCCTATCCTAATTCCCGGAGCTGTAATGCATTTTCTGCCTCTTTACCAAGCAAGTTCGCCTCGTCCTACGTGTCTTCTTATGGTCTCCAACCATCCCGTATATCCTGGTTTCCTTAACCGCCCCTCTTCCTTCATTTGTCTCCTATGTCTCAATTTATAGAATTTCTCGTAAACTTCCCGAGGGGGTCACCCATCATGGAATTGCTCCCACCCTCGAGCACGCTTAACCTTGAAACTTTGCTGAAATTTGATGCCTTAATGCTGATATTTTTGCGTCCGCTTCCTCACATGACCTTTATTACATGCTCTAGGGCAAATCGAAGTCTTACAGCTTCCGAGGCATTTTCGTAACACGTCCTTTTCTCTTCTACAATGACCGTTTTGCCCTTTTCCTTTTCCCGATGTCCATCTTCCGCCTGCATGTATAGCTATTTCCTGTCTGGCGCCCAGCTCTACGTAACAGAACAAGTATATCAGTCCAATCTTACCTTTTCTGACTTTCCATATCATTTCTCGCCTTTTTCCGCCGATACTGGGCGCCTACGGGAATCGACGATTAATATGATGAATCTTACTTCCTATGACTTGGCTCTATCGCACGATCTAATTACGAAAAGAAGGTCAACAATTCCTAAATGCCCCGTAGCCTCCTCGTTTATAAATGTGGCCGGCTTCACACCCATAAACAAGACTCTACCGGACACGACTTTGCGTACAACCCTTGGACCGACTCGGCTCTCGATACCGCTTTGTCACACCCCGATTTTTGATCGGGGTGTGATGGGCACCCGACCCACCTAGGGCCGAGCGAACCTCCGACTCTTATTCCATGCGTAAATTTTTTTTTTTTTTTTTCCTTTAAGTCAAATACACAAGACAAAACTTACTAAAAATATTCTTCTGTTGCTTTCCGAGCAAATCGAATTTATAACCGTATAAAACTTATATCATAATACAAACCGACACATCGGAAGCTGTAAGCCGCCGACAATCGACTTCTGGTACCCACGACTCTATAAGGGACATTTCATTTTTCATTCCATTCATTTCATTTCTCACCTCCACCATCCAAGAAGCCTCTAGAGCATTCCAAACATTTCATCCATGAGAAAACCATAGAAATCAGATCAACAACAAGAAATCAAGAGAATCAAGTGAAGGAAACCCATTAAAAGTCATCCAAGTTAAGAAATCCAAAGAGAGATAAAAAGGGTTTTTGTGCTAAGGGTGAATCACCATTCCAAGCTTATTCCTCCATCATCTACGATAATTTTCATGACCTTTACATGCTAGTTGAAGTATTTATAAGTTGAGATTCATGGATTGTAGAAGCGTATAGCAAATGGGTCATCAATGGATGAATAATGTCATTTTTGGATAGTAGTTGGATTGAATCATGGAAATGAATATGTTGATGTTATAAATACGTTATAAATGACTTATAGAACATGAAATAGGTATTGGATACGAAAGAATGCGACGATGGATTTTTAGTCATAATTATGGGAAATTGAGGTGAAATGATGGAATGCGAATCATGTGAATGAATTACGATTGTTGTTAATGATATTGTGATGATCTTTGTGAATGTTGGGAGTTGATATGGAATGTGGCGGAAAGTAGCATAAACAAAGGAAATGCTGCCCAAATCTCTATAGCTTTAGTAAGTATGTTTTCACGATTATATAGCTAATGTCGATACGAATTCCATTGAAGGTAAACGAGTGTATTAAAGGAGAACGAGCAAGCGATAGAATAGCTAAACGACAAAGGTATGTGAGGCTTAGCCCTTTTCTTTCTAAGGCAGGGGTCCTATGGCATGAAATTCCTCTTTTACTATAAATGTTCCCTCTCCACGAAAGTTAAGAGTCCCCACTTATGAATAGCCATACGAGATAAGAGATATGAGATGAAAACGATAATGATGATAGTAAGTTAAAGTCTAGAGATGCTATAGTCTATGACATGATGCTCCTAAGAAGCTAATGATGTAATATATGTAATCTAATCATATTGATCATTATGCACACTCACCTTATGCTTGTTCCTTCAAGGTGAGGCAGAATACGTAAGAATGCTCATAACGACATCGGGGGTCCACGACCTTACGTCACCCCGATGAAGTATGAATAGCTAAGAGTCTCTATGCATGTAATATAATAAGTATATGATGTCAAGCATACCATGATGAGTTATGATAAGCATATTATGATAAGCATGTTATGATAAGCATGATGTAATGACTATATGATGATATCACACCGCGCCTATATGGCCGGGCAGACACCGCCAAGGCGGGCAGCTATACACCATGGCCAGATGGCATGGGCAGTCACCACTAGTGGGCAGCATGAGATAATATCCTGGACGCAGGCTAATGATGATGCTAATGCTATTGATTATTACACCGTACCTATATGGTCGGGCAGCTTATACGATTATGCATGTATGATATGATGATGAGTATGAAAGTAGGCAAGCATGTATGATTTCCTCTATGATTTAGTCAGTACAGATTGCTCCTTGTTTTATGCCTCCTCAGTTTATTGATGCTTCATTATTGTTTATGCCTCATATATCGGTCTGATATTAATGCGACGTCCTTTTCTTCGGACGTTGTGTTCGTGCCCGGGTAGACAGGAGGTGAGCCGGACGCTCGTAGGAGCTAGCGGTTGATTTGAGAGAGCACTCCATATTCCGGAAGTGCCACGTATTTCTCTTTTGGTATATATGGCCGTATATTCATGTTTTGGGCATGACGGGGTCTGTCCGTCCGGATGTACAGTATTCTAGTAGAGGCTCGTAGATACGCGGTGTGGGTAGTATGGTCCCATGGCTTCTATATATATATATATATATATGTATATATATATATATATATATATATATATATATATATATATATATTATTTTGGTAGCGAAGGGATTATGTTTATAAAAGCAAATGTATTTCGGAAAATGCACATTTTATATGATTATGAGCAGATAGTATGAATGATAGCAGATAAGCAATAAAGTGAGAGGTGTTCGGTGGTTAGCCCCGGATACCCGTCGCGGCCCGTAGTCCGGGTCGTGACAATTATGTTTAGTTTCAGATTGATTATAGCCAACAGGTGTATACGAGTGTCCAGCTCGGGCACTAGTCACGGCCTACGGGGTTGGGTCGTGACATTACCGACCTTACGTCACTCCGATAGAGTTGTAGCTTTCACTTGGGCTCTCATGCATGCTTTATGTTATGTATATGTATGATTACACCGGGCCTAGTTGCCGGGTGTACACCACTACACCGGGTGCCAGTGGGGCGTATGATGAGATGATTACACCGTGCCTATATGGCTGGGCAGACACTACTAGTGGGTGGCTTGAGATGAGTACCCCGGACGCGGGAGGCCCGGACGCGGGCTAATGATGATCACACCTCTATGGTCGGGCAGCGTATATATATGCACATATGCTATGATGTTATTTAATATAAAAGCTAGCATGCATGATTCTGCCTTAAGAGGCCATCAGTACAGGTTATCCCTTCACTTTATGTTCTCTCATTTCTTTATTATGTTTGATATGCATGCCTTACATACTCAGTACATTGTTCATACTGACGTCCTTTTCTTTTATGGACGCTATGTTCATACCCATGAGACAGGGAGACGGATCGGATTCCTAGGAGCGTTCTCAGCAGAGACACAGGAGCACTCCACTACTCCGGAGTTGCCACTACTTAGTATATTCTTTTGTGTATATATTAGGGCATGGCGGGGTCCTGTCCTGTCCTTATGATTATAGTGTTCCAGTTAGAGGCTCGTAGATACTTATATGTGGGTAATAGATGGTATGTGCCCCCCTTAGTGTATGTCTTGTACATCATTTTTGTAGCCTTATGGGCCTATGTTTATATATATATATGTTTTCGGGAGGTATTTGGTGTTCATTCATAGTAAGTCGTGATTTGTGAAATTTCATATATATGTTCAGGTTGGGTATGATAGTTAGCATGATGAGTGGTGCTCGGTAGCCAGCTCCGGGTACCCGTCATGGCCCACTAGTTGGGTCGTGACATTTTCCTTTGATAAGAACTCACACAAAAGTCAAATAAGCAATGAACTTATCAAAAGGAAGAATTTTACCCCTAAGATCATTACTATCGCAAGATTCAAATGCATAACTTCCACATTTCAAGCTAAGGAACTTGGTATAGCCTATCTCAAGTGAGTGAATCATGTAAGGCTCACAATAAGTAAAGTAATAGACACTAGAACTAGCATCCCCCTTTTTACTTTCCTTTTCTGCTTCAAGCTTATTCACACCTATAGATTTCAACTCAAATTCTGCTCCTAGTGAGAACTCATCCTCAAATTCTTCTTTACTATTAAAGCATTCCTCGCCCTACTTTTCCCAATCCTCCTCAAGATCACTTCCTATATGTCTAGCACACTCAAAGTCACACTTTAAGTCCTCCACATCACAAAAGCTCCTAAAACAATCATGACCCTCATCATACGCAAACAAATAGTAAAGAAAAGTGCTACTTAAGGTCACTTCATCATCAGTAAGTTCACTTTCACAATCATGAATACTATTAAGCACAAGATCATGATTTGGACCACACAAAGAAGATTTATTACTTAAGCAACTTCCTAAACTTTCCTTCCAAGACAATGTCCTCTATCAAGTGAACTATCCAATAAGGAGTTAATTCCATCACAAGAAAGAGTATTAAGAAACTCAAACTCATCATTAAACAAAGAAGCATCTCCAAGTAAAAATAGTTTCACAAGAAAGGTCTCACCCAAGTTCACATCATCATTGAAGTCCACATGTTCAAACTCATCATTCAAGTCAATTTCATTATCATGCGTTGATTCAACATTAAAAAGACTCAAAGATAAATTGCTTTCTTCCTTATCAAACATGGGTGGTGTGCCTAATTCCAAACAATCACATTTATGGCCTACAATTCCATCATATCCAGAATAATCATCAACTAATAATGGAATATTACTCACACATACACAAGGTTCAAGATTGCTTTCTAAAGACAAGACATTAAAATCAATCAACTTGTTTTCACTCCTTTCAACCACAGAAGTTGTGTCTTTTGCATTAAGACTCTCATCACAAGTGTCAACACTAGTTTTCATCATATCAAACTCATAAGTAGTTTCAGTTTCAGGATCACAACCTTACTCATACTCACACAATCAACATGGTCAACATTAGTATCTAAAGTAGTGAGTTTAGCCGACTTACCTTTAGGCTCACAAGATTGATCTTCTTTACCTTCAAGTCCCTCTTTTGGACAATCCTGCTCTTCCAGAATTGTTGCATCCTTTTCATGAGTTTCCATTGTATGAGGCTCATTATCAAGATTTTTTCCAATGGTACCTACAAAAGAATTCAAACAACCTGAGGAAAAAGAAATATTATGAGTGTTAGAGTGAAGAACTTCATCTCCCTTTTTATTTTTCTTTTCTTCTTTCTTTTCTCTCATGTTCTTTTCAATTCCATTCTCTTGTTTCTTTTGTGGCAGTCCACTCACTCCAGTTATCCGAAGCTTCTCATTTTGCATGGCATTACACTCCCCTATAGGCATAGAAGAGACATATGCACTATTGGAATTTTCTTTCAGAAGTGGGAATGGAAAGAGGGGCCATCATTCCTCGTCCATGACATACCTTATCCAATCTCATACATTTGGAACGTCATATTTTTGAAACCAGGGCTTTCCAATGCATTTTTTTTAGGGGAAACACATCACATCGGACTGTTTCAAGATAATCTCCATGAGATATTACCACCTTGACCATCCACTCAACTTGATACCTATTATAGTCGTATGGATATCTCTTTTTAACCCATGTCAAATTCAACCGATTAGCTGCATAAGGAGAGATGAATATGGAGGCACACGAATCATCAAGCTCTAGATCAAAGCCATTTGTTATATCCCGTATTTTGTACGTTGGAATATTTTAAGTTGGTTGCGACGAGTTAAGAACAAGGCTATTTTTTTCCGACTTTGTTTGAATGCATAAGTTGCATATTCATCTTTTATTGGTATGGAGTGTTAAGGGTAAATTTGGAATAAGAAGAATTTGGGGTTAAAGTGAATTATGGGAAGTTAAGCATTTCATGAAAATTAAGGGCTAGAAGTGAAATTTTGGAAGCATAATATTTCATGAAAATAGCCAAAAAGTGGCCATGTGGGCTCCCACCATGGTTTGGCCAATTGCCTTAAGCCATGAAATATCCATGTGTTCATCTTATATTGTAGGGATATATATAGTTAAGAGATGACAAGGCAAGACCATTCATTATTTTATACAATTCTAGAAAACTCAAGAGAAAGAAAAGAAGGGGAGAGAGCATTCGACCATGGCTGGCCGAATGGGGTTTCTTGGGTATTGATCAAGAAAATAATTTTTGTTCTAGCTTTCTTACTAATTGGAAGGTCCTTGTTAACGTGGAGTTGTTATTTGAGGCGACAAACCGCTCGTTTTCATCTTTTGCCAACCTAAGTCAAGTTGTGAAGTTGAGAAGAAAGGTAAGGTTTAATCTTGCTTTTATATGTTGTGGATGGTTTATGTGTGTTGTAGTATGTAAAGATGGATGAAATTCATGAAATATTGCATGTTGGGGTTTGGCCGTGTGGTGTGTGTTGTGTAGGAATGATGGATTAATTGTATTTAGCATGTTTGGGTGTTGTTGTAGTGTGTAGAAATGGATAGAAATTATGGAAGTTATGTGTTGATGTTGTGGCCGAAAATGGGTTGTCTTGTATGGCAAGGAATGAACAAATTCTATGTGGTATTTTAGTTGTTGTTATTATTGATTCTATGATGATAATGAAAGGTTAATGATTCAAATTGAAGTTATAGTTATTTGCGGCTTGTTATGGAAGCTAATGGAATATTTGTATAGTTTCTTGAATTTATGGAAGTAATGTTATGAACGTATGGATTGATAATGTAGTTTATGAGTTTTGGAAGAAAGAAATATGTTAAAGTTGTTCATGTTGAGTTGGGAAGGTTTCGGGTTCCATGGTGCATTGGTTGGATGATTTGAATATTTTGTGAATTGTTAGAAGTGTCTTGAATATTGTTTGAATGATCTTGGATTAGTATTTGAATATGTGAGCATCGGTGTTGACTTGAATGTTTGTAGTCGAATTGAATATAAAGGGAATGTCGTTGAATTATGTGGAAGAAGAGTTACTAATGTTAGAATGCGTTTTGAATTACTTATTGATGTTATTGGAATGGTTGTTGGTATTGTTGTTGATGATATTGGCCGAGTTGAATTCTCGGGGTTGTTGTAATTATAGGGGAAATGCTGCCCAAATTTCTGTAAAATTTGGTGTTCGTCTGGAATCGGGTTCCTAAATGCCTTTAGCTAATGTGTGATATTTAATGACATATTATAGATCGTGGGAAGTCCGTGACATAAGTTTGTGTTAGTTTCGAGAGCAGACGAGGTATGTGAAGCTTATCCTTCTTTCCTTTTGGCATGTCCTAGATGCAAGTAAGTTGTGATATTTTATGAGCCTTGGGGGTAATCCTATTCTTAAAATCCGAACATGTTTATGATTCATATTTGCTTCTTGATGTTGGCATCCTTAATGTGATCAAGCTATGGATCGTATGTCTTTGATACGATTGGATTTGAAATGCTATGTAACCGGTTTGTTCCGAAAGGATCTTATGTCTAAAAATGTCCGTAACTTTCATAGACAGAACCGGATTGCTTTGATCAGCTCATAAACGATTCTTATTTGTTTCTTGATATTCGTATTCTTAATGTAGTCGAATTATGGTCCTTATGTCTTTTGTATGACTAAATTTCAAAAGTTGCATAAAAGTTTTGTTTTCAAAAGAGTTTTGTTCCTAAACGATTCTGAAACTACGAACGACCGTAACTTTCAAGAAAAGGCTCGGATCGCTTTGATGTTTTCGCAAATGATTTCATGATGAGTAATGACTTTAACTTTCATAGGCGGGCCCGGATCGGGTTGACGCTCGTCCGTGGGTCCCGCGACTTTCCTATGTACAGTTCTAACGGCTTTTTGAAAGAACTTAATGTGGCTATGATTCCGACCCCGAGTATGATTACTTATTTATCTGTCGGGTTTGAAATGAGGATTTTTATGTCACGACCTAACCCCGTAGGCCGTGACTAGTGCCCGAGCTGGGCACCCGTACCCACCTATCGACTATGATCAGATCGTAGCAATCATAATAAGAACTTATACGGACATATAGGCATAACATCACGCGCACGTACATACATATACAAACATACAGCCTGAGAATATACAGAACGCAAACATAATTAAACAGTGCTACCCACAACCCACGTACATGTCTACAGGCCTCTTAGAGTAATAACAGAACCATATGACGGGACAGGGCCCCGCCGTACCCAGAATAAGCATCCGCAAATATATATATATATATATATATATATATACATAACAGAAGAGTCTGCGCAAAGGTAGGCTCCGGATAAAGGAGCACTCTGAAATAGCTGAATAAGAGTCCTAAGCTGGCGGCTCACCCAAACGTGTACACGTACCGCGCGGCATGAAATGCGACCCCGAAGAAAGGGGGTCAGTACGAAATATGTACTGAGTATGTAAAGCGGGAAATACATTAAACAGAATCAAAACCGGAATGAGGGCTACAGAAATAAATATAGAAACCAAAAAAACATAATTTGCCTTTTTAACCCGCTTATCATGCATATACATATGTCGGTAAGCCAAATCATATCATAATCAGATCATCGTATCATCGTACACACATACCGTACCCGGCCCTCTAGTGAGGGACTCGGTGAGATATCATATACATCATACGCATATCACTTACCGGAACTCATATACGATGGGCTACGTAAAATAAGTATGATAATCAGAATGTCAGAATGCTTACTTTCTGCACATAGATCATGTATGTCAAAAACATATGTCATATATGGTCCATAATGGGACCCGGCGGACGGAACGTGGTCGCCCCTCCTGCCTTGGGCGCCACAACTCATCATACTTCGGAAGTTTTGCATATCTCCGAACACATCCTCCGTATCATATCATAATCCAGAATCATATCACATTTCAGAACTCATCATACTTCGTATCATATCATATCATATGTCAGAAACTCATCATACTTCGGAAGCTCATCATACTTCGGGTTGTGCGCACGAATATAACCGGCCCGGGACTCGGCGAAGGAATTAACAAAAATGTGCACGAGCAGAATCGTGGGAATCATATGCAACTTAAAATGTTCATAGCCATATGCAATGTAACATTTACAAAGATTTAATAATTTGATCAAAGCACATCATTATATACAAATTAGGACAATAATCTAACCATGTTTCTTCCGAATGCCCCTCGGGCACACATGTCAAACCGAACTCTAAATGTCACAACTACATATCGGAATCATAAACGTATCAATTCTCACTTTTAACTCAGTAAGTACGTAAGTAATCATATTCGGGGGATTAGATAACAAACATGCTAAGTTCTTTACAAAAATGCTAAAACTGTACAAAGAAAGTCTCGAGGGCCCACGGGCTAGCCTCAACCCTGCCCGAGCCCACGTATGAAAGTTGGGGAACATTATGCTTTATGAAATCACCTATGAAGGTTTCGGGGCGATCCGAGCTCGTCTACGAAAGTTACGGGAGTTCGTAGTTAAGAAACCCTTTAAGGACACAATTCTTTTTAAAACATTTAAAACTCTTTCATATCAAAACTTAAGTGCTTTGGATTGTCTACATTAGGAGACCTAACTTTAAGAAGCGAAGAAGAAACGCATATAAGCTCGGATCTTAAGAATGGAATTCCCCGAGGCTCGTATGATATTCATCTTACGTCTACGACATTTTATGCATATGATTTTGACACGTAACTATGGTTTCTGAAGTTCGGTTTGATATGTTCCCGAGTGATACTCGGAAGAACACCTGATTTGACTATTGTTTCGGTTTTGAACTAACAGTTCGTTTTGATTATCCTATTGGGTCTTTGTAAGTGTTTTGCATTGTATATGATTTCCCACGATTCTGCTCGTGCATTCTGTTATTACCTCTTTCGCCGAGTCCCGGGCCGGTATGTTATCGTGCGCACTATGCTATATTCCGAAGTATGATGTGTTTTCCGAAGTATGATATGATATGATATGATATATGATGTGATACGGAGTATGATGTGTTCGGAGGTATACAATATTCCGAAGTATGATGTGTTGTGGCGCCCAGATGGAGTGGCGACCACGTTAATACGCCGGGTCCTATTATGGACCGCATGTGATGATATGATATGATATACGATGATATGATGTGATATATGATGATATGAAGATTACGTTTACCGAGTCCCTCGGCTGGAGGGCGGGACACGTTATATGTTATATGTGTGTATCCGGAATATGATCGGTTGGTATTGGAGCCGGTGGTGGGGCAAACCCAATGGTGGGGCAAACCCAGTGGTGGGGCAAACCCAATGATGAGGCAAATTCCACATTGGTTTAGGCAAATTCCACACTGATTTAGGCAAATCCCACATTGGTTTAGGCAAATCCCACATTGGTTTAGGCGAATCCCACATTGGTTTAGGCAAATCCCATATCGGTTAATGTCACCTCATATGACAGGTTATGATGTTATGATGTGTTACGGTATGAATATGATGATTATTCGCTTATGTCACTCGGTCTATTATGGGTCGGATATGATACATGACATTGATATGCATGATTCGTATTTCGAAGTAAGCATTTTGGCATTCGATTATTATATTTGTCTTCTCGTACCTCGATGTACGATTTGTGTTTCGATGCAAGCCCTTTGGTATTCTCGCTATTATGCTCACTTTCGTACTCCTTACTTCGGTTATGATCTCGTTTTTACGTATGCTATGCTTTACATGCTCAGTACATATTCCGTACTGACCCCCTTTCTTCGGGGGCTGCGTTTCATGCCGCGCAGGTATATACAGATGAGTAGAAGATGTTCTAGCGGGATTGGCGAGCTCCATTTTCTCCCGAAGTCTTTGCCGAGTCAGAGTGCTTATGTTACGATATCTGGAGTTATGTTAGAGACTTTGAAGACAGTGTCGAGTGTATGATATGTCAGTTTTGTAAGCGGCTATGTAAGCCGATATATCATTATGCTTTATGTTACAAACTTCATATGTTGGCAGATTTCATACGGTACTAGTTTTATTTGATTTGATAAAGATGAAAGGCATGTTTGTTTTTCGAAATTTTTTTATTATGTGCCTATGTCATGTTTTGCGGGTCCAGTATGATTATGAGTATTACGAAAGTCAGTGGGTTCGCTCGGCCCTAGGTAAGGGTCGGTTGCCCATCATGCCCTATCGGAAATTAGGGTGTGACAAATTGGTATCAGAGCAGTTCGTCCTAGGGGTTGTACGCAAAGTCGTGTCCAAAAGAGAGTCCTGTTTATGGTGTGAAGCGTGCCACATTTATAAACAGGAGGCTACGGGGCATCTAGGTTGGTTACTCTTCTTTCACATCTGAGGTCGTGCCATAGAGCCAAGTCATAGGGAATGAGATTCGTTACTCTGATCTTTGATTTCAGTAGAAGAATGGCATTGATAGAAGAAAGTGATTGATGATATTGGAAGTTACTAAGCACGCAGGTAAGTAAAGGTATGAAAGATATATGTCGGGTAAGGTACTGAAGTATGATCGAAATGTAAAGTTGAAGATTAAGAGGGAAAGTAAACGGGGAAAGTGTAACGAGTGCGATTTGAAATTTGGGCATACAAGATATGTTCATTATTTAATCGTTGTTGATATTGGGAGCCCCGCGAGGTCGTGATATGATATGATATGTGTATATATGTTGGCCCCGCGAGGCATTGTTGGTATTTCCTTACGTACGCAGGTTTTGAGATAGTAAGAAATATAGAGGAAGCTACACGAAATTTTCCTTAAAAAAAAAGAGAGAATGAGAAATGGGTTTGTAATACGACTTGAAAGGTCGTGCCGATAGTAATAGTGAGATTAAGACAAGAGTACAGAGGAAAGGAATTGTGATGTATATGAATGTATTGATAAGACAGCTTGTGAGATATTAAGGATAAAGTTGATCAGAAAGGGTAAAAGGTTAAGGAGTGTTACACTATGAGATCGAATACGAACGGGACAATGTGAATATAATGAAGAGTGTTGTGAAAATGAGTAAAGCCCAGTGAGAAAGTGGCCAAAGCTATGATGTTATCTATGTAGTTAGAACATAAAGGCAAGAGTGAAACGGAAAAAAAAACAAGTTATCGAACGAATAAGGAAGGGTTTGAGTTAAAGATTAGGAGAGGACATGAGATAATGGGCCTAGAATGTTATAAGTTGAGTAAAGGGAATTACAAGAAGGAAAAGTTTAAACCGGGATATACTGGACCTTATTACATTATTCGTAAGGTAAGCGGAGATGGAAAAGAAATATGATTGGTAGAAGAGATTGCATGCTATGGTAATAAAAGAAACCCCCGAGATCCTTATAAGACCTTATGAGACTAATTGAACATTCGAGGACGAATGTTCTAAAGGGGGGAAGGATGTTATATCCCGTATTTTGTACGTTGAAATATTTTAAGTTGGTTGCGACGAGTTAAGAACAAGGCTATTTTTTTCCGACTTTGTTAGAATGCATAAGTTGCATATTCATCTTTTATTGGTATGGAGTGTTAAGGGTAAATTTGGAATAAGAAAAATTTGGGGTTAAAAGTGAATTATGGGAAGTTAAGCATTTCATGAAAATTAAGGGCTAGAAGTGAAATTTTGGAAGCATAATATTTCATGAAAATAGCCAAAAGTGGCCAAGTGGCCATGTGGGCTCCCACCATGGTTTGTCCAATTGCCTTAAGCCATGAAATATCCATGTGTTCATCTTATATTGTACGGATATATATAGTTAAGAGATGACAAGGCAAGACCATTCATTATTTTATACAATTCTAGAAAGCTCAAGAGAAAGAAAAGAAGGGGAGAGAGCATTCGACCATGGCTGGCCGAATGGGGGTTCTTGGGTATTGATCAAGAAAATAACTTTTGTTCTAGCTTTCTTACTAATTGGAAGGTCCTTGTTAACGTGGAGTTGTTATTTGAGGCGACAAACCGCTCGTTTTCATCTTTTGCCAACCTAAGTCAAGTTGTGAAGTTGAGAAGAAAGGTAAGGTTTAATCTTGCTTTTATATGTTGTGGATGGTTTATGTGTGTTGTAGTATGTAAAGATGGATGAAATTCATGAAATATTGCATGTTGGGGTTTGGCCGTGTGTAGTATGTGTTGTGTAGGAATGATGGATTAATTGTATTTAGCATGTTTGGGTGTTGTTGTAGTGTGTAGAAATGGATAGAAATTATGGAAGTTATGTGTTGATGTTGTGGCCGAAAATGGGTTGTCTTGTATGGCAAGGAATGAACAAATTCTATGTGGTATTTTAATTGTTGTTATTACTGATTCTATGATGATAATGAAAGGTTAATGATTCAAATTGAAGTTATAGTTATTTGCGGCTTGTTATGGAAGCTAATGGAATTTTTGTATAGTTTCTTGAATTTATGGAAGTAATGTTATGAACGTATGGATTGATAATGTAGTTTATGAGTTTTGGAATAAAGAAATATGTTAAAGTTGTTCATGTTGAGTTGGGAAGGTTTCGGGTTCCATGGTGCATTGGTTGGATGATTTGAATATTTTGTGAATTGTTAGAAGTGTCTTGAATATTGTTTGAATGATCTTGGATTAGTATTTGAATATGTGAGCGTCGGTGTTGACTTGAATGTTTGTAGTCGAATTGAATATAAAGGGAATGTCGTCGAATTATGTGGAAGAAGAGTTACTAATGTTAGAATGCGTTTTGAATTACTTATTGATGTTATTGGAATGGTTGTTGGTATTGTTGTTGATGATATTGGCCGAGTTGAATTCTCGGGGTTGTTGTAATTATAGGGGAAATGCCCAAATTTCGTAAAATTTGGTGTTCGTCTGGAATCGGGTTCCTAAATGCCTTTAGCTAATGTGTGATATTTAATGACATATTATAGATCGTGGGAAGTCCGTGACGTAAGTTTGTGTTAGTTTCGAGAGCAGACGAGGTATGTGAAGCTTAACGTAAGTTTGGCATGTCCTAGACGCAAGTAAGTTGTGATATTTTATGAGCCTTGGGGGTAATCCTATTCTTAAAATCCGAACATGTTTATGATTCATATTTGCTTCTTGATGTTGGCATCCTTAATGTGGTCAAGCTATGGACTGTATGTCTTTGATACGATTGGATTTGAAATGTTATGTAACCGGTTTGTTCCGAAAGGATCTTATGTCTAAAAATGTCCGTAACTTTCATAGACAGAACCGGATTGCTTTGATCAGCTCGTAAACGATTCTTATTTGTTTCTTGATATTCGTATTCTTAATGTAGTCGAATTATGGTCCTTATGTCTTTTGTATGACTAAATTTCAAAAGTTGCATAAAAGTTTTGTTTTCAAAAGAGTTTTGTCCTAAATGATTCCGAAACTACGAACGACCGTAACCTTCAAGAAAAGGGTCGGATCGCTTTGATGTTTTCGCAAATGATTTCATGACGAGTAATGACTTTAACTTTCATAGGCGGGCCCGGATCGGGTTGACGCTCGTCCGTGGGTCCCGCGACTTTCCTGTGTACAGTTCTAACGGCTTTTTGAAAGAACTTAATGTGGCTATGATTCCGACCCCGAGTATGATTACTTATTTATCTGTCGGGTTTGAAATAAGGATTTTTATGCATATGATTTTGACACGTAACTATGGTTTCTGAAGTTCGGTTTGATATGTTCCCGAGTGATACTCGGAAGAACACCTGATTTGACTATTGTTTCGGTTTTGAACTAACAGTTCATTTTGATTATCCTATTGGGTCTTTGTAAGTGTTTTGCATTGTATATGATTTCCCACGATTCTGCTCGTGCATTCTGTTATTACCTCTTTCGCCGAGTCCCGGGCCGGTATGTTATCGTGCGCGCTATGCTATATTCCGAAGTATAATGTGTTTTTCGAAGTATGATGTGATATGATATATGATGTGATACGGAGTATGATGTGTTCGGAGGTATACAATATTCCGAAGTATGATGTGTTGTGGCGCCCAGATGGAGTGGCGACCACGTTCTGTCCGCCGGGTCCTATTATGGACCGCATGTGATGATATGATATGATATACGATGATATGATATGATATACGATGATATGATGTGATATATGATGATATGACGATTCTGTTTACCGAGTCCCTCACTGGAGGGCCGAGACACGTTATATGTTATATGTGTGTATTCTGGAATATGATCAGTTGGTATTGGAGCCGGTGATGGGGCAAACCCAATGGTCGGGCAAACCCAGTGGTGGGGCAAACCCAATGATGAGGCAAATTCCACATTGGTTTAGGCAAATTCCACACTGGTTTAGGCAAATCCCACATTGGTTTAGGCGAATTCCATATTGGTTTAGGCAAATCCCACATCGGTTAATGTCACCTCATATGACAGGTTATGATGTTATGATGTGTTACGGTATGAATATGATGATTATTCGCTTATGTCACTCAGTCCTATTATGGGCCGGATATGATACATGACATTGATATGCATGATTCGTATTTCAGGAAGTAAGCATTTTGGCATTCGATTATTATATTTGTCTTCTCGTACTCTCGATGTACGATTTGTGTTTCAGATGCAAGCCCTTTGGTATTCTGGCTATTATGCTCACTTTCTGTACTCCTTACTTCGGTTATGATCTCGTTTTCTGTATGCTATGCTCTTTTTTTTCCTTTCAAGCATGGACCTTAACTTACCGAACTGGCTTAGTAAAGTAGAAATCATTAGCTGTCAACGTTCAATCTAAGACAGCGCTGAGCGCTGATAGCTTGTAGTGAACATCCCCATTATGAAATTTACATGCTCAGTACATATTCCGTACTGACCCCCTTTCTTCGGGGGCTGCGTTTCATGCCGCGCAGGTATATACAGATGAGTAGAAGATGTTCCAGCGGGATTGGCAAGCTTCATTTTCTCCGGAGTGCTGCCGAGTCAGAGTGCTTATGTTACCATATGGAGTTATGTTAGAGACTTTGCGATGAGTGTCGAGTGTATGATATGTCGAGTTTGTAGCGGCTATGTAAGCCGATGTATCATTATGCTTTATGTTACAAACTTCATATGTTGGCAGATTTCATACGGTACTAGTTTTATTTGATTTGATAAAGATGAAAGGCATGTTTGTTTTTCGAATTTTTTTTATTATGTGCCTATGTCATGTTTTGCGGGCCCAAGATGATTATGAGTATTAAAGTCGGCGGGGTTCGCTCGGCCCTAGGTAAGGGTCGGGTGCCCATCATGCCCTATCGGAAATTAGGGTGTGACACCATTATACCCACAAACATTCATCTTCAATTTTTGAAACCTTGGCTTAGGCAATCCCTCTCCTTTTCTTGGAAATAGTGGTCCTCTCCTTCGTGTAAGCCATCTAGTTCTTACTTCCGTTTGAACGGGCTTAGTCCTCATTGCACCTTGGGCTATGGTACCTGCTTAATTGTCACACCCCAATTCTGATAGGGCATGATGGGCACCCGACCCTCACTTAGAGCCGAGCGAACCCGCTGGTTCTCGTTATACTCATAATCTTACTGGACTCTTAATCATGAAATGATATGCATAATGAAAGCTTTTCAAAACATTCTTTTCGTCTTCCTTAATTCAAGTAAAAATCTGTAATAATATGAATCCGTAAAGTAATGCATAATGCTACATCGGCTTATATAGCTGCTTACAAGGGCAATGTACTACTGTATACATGACTCTGTCTGCAAAAGTCTCTAACATAAGATATAATATCAAAACCTAAGTTGGGACAGGACCCTAACATACCCATAATGTACATGACTCGGCTCATAAGGACATACTCCGACGTGGTATCACTCCGAATGGAGTCTACCAATCTGACTAATAGCGGAGCATCCTATAGTCAAACTCCCGGACAACTTTCTTGCAAAGCAATATGGGGCTGTGTGGCATGAAACACAGCTCCCCCAGGCAAAGGGACGTTAGTACGGGTAATGTACTGAGTATGTAAAGCACAATCAATAACATAATGTAAGCATATGAAATAACATATTATGGACGAGTTATGAAATGAAAGAGCTAGGTATACCTCTAGCAATGTTCGTTAAACTTACCTATCCTTTTTCTACTAGGAAACTTCCATTTCATACATTTGAACAAATAGTAGTATCATACCCGACCATAGAGGTTCGGTGTCTTACATACCCAGCCATAATAAAGCTTGGTGTTATCCGTACCTGGCCCTACCAAAGCTCAGTGTTATCCGCACCTGGCCCTACCAAGGCTCAGTGTTATCCGTACCTAGCCGTACCAAGGCTCAGTGTTATCCGTACCTGGCCCTACCAAGGCTCAGTGTTATACATACCCGACTGCAGTGGTGTGCGTGCAATAGATATCGTACCCGGCCATATAGGCTCGGTGTCACAACATAGCATTCACACAATTATAACATACGTATGTATTCCAGAGAAACATTTCAATACTATCGGGGTGACACAAAGTCTATAAACTCCCGATTTCTATAATTGAATCCCATCGTCTTTATTGTCATCACTATTATCATTATCATCATCATCATTATTACTATTATCATCATCATCATCATCACTATTAGCATCGTCATCATTATCATTATCACTATTAGGAGCTTTTGCCAAACTATCTCAAGAATATTGTAAGTTATGAGCTTCTAGCGTCCCTAAGATTTGGACATTTTGGATATCTTGGATATCTTGGATGGCATCTCTAAAATTGAACTCATCATCATAATCGTTATAATTATCATCACAAGAAACATTGTCAACAATAGCAAGAAAATTTCGAGGGTCATCGGCCCACTAACCTTTATAAGAATAGGAATAGCGTGAATATCTCGTATAGACGCAAAATGAGGAAAAACATGCCTATAGAAAGAAGGGTTAGCCTTACATACCTCTTTTTCTCCTTAACTCTATCGACTAAATGGTTCCCTTCGAAGCCGACGATTCCGCATTCAAGAGAATTCGTGCTAAGATTAGATAATCGATAATATACTCAAGCTTAAGCTAGAGCTAATAAAAATTGGGCAGCATCTCCTTTGTTTATACGACTTCCACCAAATAATATAACAACTCTCAAACATCAAATACAACATTCATGATACCATATATTTAATTCTAATCGTTTTCCTCTATAAGAGATGATCAACAATAATGGCTAAGGGTTTGGTAATGGTGTTTTATGATTAACTTAAATGCTAATTGATGATGTGACTACCTTGAGATATGATTTTGATTCGACTTTTATGTATCACAACTTTGTTGTTGTGTTTGGCCTAGCTACTTTTAGGAAGGTAGCCACTATGGATCCTAGTGTGGTAATGCCTAGCCATTCGGGAGGAAGAGTGGCCACCGCAGGTTCGCTACCCGGGTGCAGTTTATGCGCTATTCGGGAGGAAGGATAGCCACCGTGAGTCTAATATTTCGATGTGGTGCGCAGTTATGTTTAGGGAACCTCAAAGGTCATCCCTTCGATGTGATTCATTCTTGGGCCTGTATTGGCGTGTGTGATATCTTTATCTCCTTATAAAGGTATTACTGATGATAATCTGGCAAATTGAAAGGACATAATCGAAAGTTGTAAACTTGATGAAAAGGGGATTCTCATTCATTTTGACAAGCATATTGAACCAGGTTAGTAATCGTTTAACAATGATTTCACATGGTTTTAATTGATTTCTTTTCTTATTATTGTATCCTGATTTTTTATATGTCACATTGACCCCTAGGCACTCACTGAGTATGAAGTACTCAGGCATACCATTGTTGTTTTTTATGGTATGTTAGGTAACGAAGAAGATCAAGTTCGTAGAGAATAAAGCGCTAGGAGAACTTGTTGTTGCTGTTGATTTGGTGAGCCCACATGCTCATTCGTGGGTCATCCTCTATTTATTCGTTCCATTTATTTATATTAATTTTTCGGGTTGCGTTCCGATGATTAGGACTACTATCTCTTTATTCTTAGAAGCTCCATAGTTTACATTCATTCTAAATTACAGAATGAAGAGTTGTTGCGTAACTCTTTGGGCATTTGTTATGTTTTGATTAAGTTATATAATATTAAATACTTCCGCTGATTTTAATTTTGATAGCTTGATTAGAATGCATTTATCTATAAACTGTTGGTAATTGAGTAGTGAACCTTGCGGGTTCTAGTGTTGGATTTTGAATGTTTAGGTTCTTTTGATAAAGTTCATGACATTGGATACCTGTCATGTCTAGGGGGGGTTTTGGGGCGTGACACCCAGTTCCTCCACCAGATGCCTCAAGCCAGAAAATGAGAGAGTCATCCATTTGCTGACCTGGGAAGGTCGCACGTGCACGGGCCGTGAAGGTACGAGCCATGGTGATGTACATCGGCTGCGTAGCCGTGATTTCATTAGTTTGAACCCTCTAGAATTCTTTAGGTCAAAACTGGATGAAGACCCGCAGAGCTTCATATATGGAATGTCGAGAACATTGCGGGTAATACATGCTTCGGATGTTGAGTCGGTAGAGCTAGCCTTCTATAGATTATGTGATGTTGCAGTTCACTAGTATCTTTGTTTGGATGTCTTCTAGAGGAGTTAACGCACCTCCACCGATATGGCAAGAGTTTTTAGATGCTTTCCTCCGAACCATTTCCCCAGGTTTACCCGGGG